>NC_045957.1:6470864-6608364 GCF_010909765.2 Amblyraja radiata
TCGATCCATCAACCCATGCCATCTCTGCTATCTCATTGAATAGGTGGCTGGAGAGATGATGTGGGGGTGGGGAGGTGGGGGTGGGGGCTAAGGGGGAAGAGTTTTGATTTCTGGGTCATTGGGGCTGATTCTGCGGATGTTGGTGCAGTAATTGATGGAAGATTACACCTGGGCACGGTGCCTTGGAGAGCTTAAACTAGAATGGTGAAGGGAGGCAAACTTGAGCAAGGAGGCGTGAGAAGGGAATAAGGAGAGAAATAAAAGACAGAAAAGGAAGAAGATAATACAGAAGGTAGAAGAAGCAAGAGACGTCAAGTTTATTCATATATGCGCATGTACGGGAAGGTACACGGACTCAGACAATGTACGGAATTATAAATTATATATAGATCACACATAAATTCTACCAGAAATGAAAAGAAAAAATACTATGGGGAAAACAATGCAGTCGTGCAAATCTCAAATGGAAAACAAGTGCAAAAGGATGTGTGCCATTGCCGGGCTGGGTTTCGGGTTGTGCAGGTTGGTTCAAGAAGCAGATAGTTGAAGGAACCTGGTGGTGTGTGAGTGATCGCTGTTTCTCTAAACTAAACTAAAACTAAACTGGTGATGTATGTGATGGAATTATAGAGGGATTTTGAGCTATATGCAAGACAGACACATTTGTACTCATTGCTAACTTTAACACATCTGTATGGGTCAAACCAAATTGGCAATAATACTGTGGAAGAGGAATAGCTCATTGCATTGAGAGGGACCTTTTTCTATGATGTTCAAATCCTGTGACAAAAATGAAACAAAAATAGATAAATGTTAACTGAGCCAAGGGGATTTGCACACGCATGTACTGTAAGTGCTGGGGTCAGACCTGCTCTAATGTAATCTACCCAAGGTTAATCTGCGTTTATGTATGATTTGCATGTAACAAACATATGCAATTTGATCTAGTCTTTAAGTTATTTAACATTCCGTTGCTAATTTATATTTTATCTGATGTGTAAGTACAGGAACCTCAAACTAGTCCATGCATTGTGATGTGAAGATTTTCTTTCTTGCAAAGATAGTGGTGGTGAGATACACCTCAAACAATAACAATAATATAAACAAAGATTGTCATATGTGCCCACCTAAGAACACTCAAATTCCTGCTTGGTGCAGCATAACAGTCTCGTAAACACAATTATACATAGATAAATATATATTAATAAAAAATACAATAAATTAAAACCAGGCTGGTAAATTAAAGCTAGGTGCAAAATCAAAGTCCGCAGTGCAACCATAGACACGGTCCATGGAAAATCATAGTTGCTGAGGTTAGGTCATGCAGTGTTCCCTCAGCTGAAGTTACTTAATTGTACTTAATTAGTGCCATTGGCTTGCCCACTGCTTTGCCAACGGGTTTAGGCCAATATTGGGTACATGAAGAAACTTGCGTGATGCTCCAGCTGATTGATCCAAAGGTGTGGGATATATATCTGATGATACCTATCATTATTCACTACTACACTCTTCCAGATGGACTGAACTCCGCTGCAATAAACACTCGATGGCCGTGGTCTTCAAGAATAGTGTTCATAGTGCCGCAATATGAAACAGGTTCATTGTCAATGAATAACGGACAGGAAAATAACACAACAGTTTATCTGTAACAAAACTCACACAAGACAACATAACATTTTACAGTCACAATGCAGTTAAGCTAGTATATATATTTATATACTATTATATATATATTTTCTTATATATATTTTCTGTCAAAAAGCCCTCGGAGGAAAAATGCAGGGTGTGGGAATGATACTCACTAGCAGTGTTGAGGAATGAGAGGGAGGAAGAGGGACTCCAATAGGTATCAGCTTTTGGAAGCTTGAAAGCTTGAAGAATCATAATTATAAATACTAATTAGAAATACAGGTCATTAGTTTTATTAGCTGGGAAAGAGTGAACTAAATGTTGTTTTTAATTTAAAGGCTACCACGAAAGAATACGAGAAATATTTGTGGAAGTTGGAATTAATATTTCTCCTACTGCTGCAACACTTCCACCTGGTAAATGTTGGATTATTTTTATTTCACCTGCACTTGGTTTCATATTTGTTCCTGAGACACGCCTTGGCAAGCGTGCAGGAAGGCATCTCTGCCACTTGGTGTCCTTATCTGTGGAGAAAAGAGGATCAGAAATGTTTATCAAAATCGATTTTTCAATATTCACATTCCTGACAATATGAAATTCTTCCTGCCGTTTTCACCAATTTTGAGAGCATGGAAACAGGCCTGTCGGTACCACATCCATGCTGACTCTTCCCCCATCTACACTAATCCCAAATTCTTCTATGGCTTGCCTGTTTTAATTGTCTGCTAAGTGTCTCTGAAACTAATTGTGTCTGATTCCTTCCACCTCCTGTGAAAGAACAATTCAAACTTTGACCACTCTCTGAACAAAGAACCCTTTTCTCTCAGATCCCCCTTAAAACTTCTTGATACCTCAACAATGGGAAAAAAAGATTTTGACCATATATCCTATCTATGCCTCACTTAATCTTATACTTGTCATCCCCTCACCCTTCGTCGCTCCAGGGAAGGAAGCCCACCTATCCAATCTCTCCCCATATCTAACATCCTCTGCCTAGGCTATGAACACTCTCCTCTGCTGGTCCTCACTCTTAACAAATTCTCCTTTGACTCCTCCCACGTCCTCCAAATCAAAGGCATTACTATGGGCACTCGCATGGGCACCAGCTATGCCTGCCTCTTTGTAGGGTACGTTGAACAATCCCCATTCCAGGCGTACACTGGTCCTATCCCCAAACTCTATCTCCGTTACATTGATGACTACATTGTTGCTACCTTCTGCACCCATTGCAGAACTCATGGACTCATCAACTTCACCACCAATTTCCATCCTGCACTCAAATTCACTTGGACCATCTCCGACACCTCCCTCCCCTTTCTTGATCTCACAGTCTCCATCACAGGAGATAGACTAGCAACTGACATCTATTATAAACCTATTGAATCCCACAACTATCTAGACTACACTTCTTCCCACCCTGCTTCTTGCAAAGATTTTATCCCCAAACTCCCAATTCCTCCATCTACGACGCATCTGTGACCAAGATGAGGTGTTCCATACCAGGACATTCGAGATGTCCTCATTCTTTAGGGAACGGGGGTTCCCCCATTCAATTATAGATGAGACCTTGGTGTCTCCTTGGTACCCCTTGTTCCCCCTCCCTCTAGTCACAACATGGACTGAGTCCCCCAAGTCCTTTCCTTTCACCCCATCAGCCGTCGCATAATTCTGTGACATTTTCGCCACCTCCAACAGGATCTCACCACTAGTAACATCTTTCCATCTCCACCCCTGCCTTCTGCAGAGACCGTTCCCTCCGCAACTCTCTGGTTAACTCATCCCTTCCCACCCAAACCACCCCCTCCCCAGGTACCTTCCACAGCAACCACGGGAGATGCAACACGTGTCCCTCTACCTACTCCCTTGACTGTCCAGGGACCCCAACAGTCCTTTCAAGTTAGGCATAAGCTCACTTGCACCTCCTCCAACCTCATCTACTGTATCCATTATTCAATGTGTGGACTATTATACATCGGCAATACCAAATATAGACTGGCCGATCGTTTTGCTGAACACCTTCGCTCAGTCCGCCTGGACCTACCTGATCTCCCGGTTGCCAAACACTTTAATTCCCCTTCCCATTCCCACACAGACCTTTCTGTCCTGGGCCTCCTCCATTGACAGAGTGAGGCCAAATGCAAATTGGAGGAACAGCATCTCATATTTTGCTTGGGCAGCTTACAAGCCAGTGGCATGAAAATTGATTTCTCTAACTTCAAGTAACCCCTGCAATCCTTCTCCATCCCTCCCCCATCCAATTCATACTAGCTTCGAAGTTGAGTCTCATTGTCTCAATGGCCCGTTTCCTTTATCGCATATCTTTCATGCATTTGTTCTATATCTCTCTACATCACTGTCTACATCTCTTGTTTCCCTTTCCCCTAACTCTCAGTTCGAAGAAGGGTCTCAATCCGAAACGTCACCTATTCCTTTTCTCCAGAGATGTTGTGTGACCCGCTGAGTTGCTCTAGCTATTTGTGTCTATCTTTGGTTTAAACCAGTATCTGCCGTTCCTTTCTACACAATAAGTCTGCAAAGTTACTAATCAGCACCAACATTTTCATCCAAATCATTGGTATACATCACAAGCAACAGAGATCGCAGCACTAATCCTTGCAGAACACCAGTCTGAATTCTGTGGCCAAGGCAATTTTGTATCCAACTTATTAACTTACCCTAGATCCCTTCTCTTAATCTTCTAGATCAGTATACCACGAGGGACCTTGTTGAACGCTTTACTGAGGTCATGTAGATAACATCCACTATCGTACACTTATCAATCATCTTTGTCACCTCCTTAATAAACTCATTCAAATTTATCAGGACCTCCCCCACACAAAATCATGCTGATTATCCCTATTTAAGTCCATGCATTTAAATCTTGTCTCAAGTAAATCCAAGTAAATATTGTCTCTAAGAATTTCTCCAATACTTTCACTGCCACTGATGTAATAATAATAATAATATATTTTATTGTCATTGCACATAAGCGCAACGAGATTTGGTTTGCAGCTTCCATCCGATGTCTTTGAGGGTCAGTGTAATTTACTGGCTTTTCACTGTTGCCCGTCTTGTGTCATAAATAATATTGGCTATTCTCGTTTTCTGCTACCTTGCCCGTGGCTAAAGTGGATACAAAGATCTCTGTTAAAGCCCCTGCAATCTCCTCTCTTGCCTCCCCCAGTACCATGGGATAGATCCCACCAGGCCCTAGTGACTTATCCACCCGAATGTTTCTCAAGAGCCCCACAACCACCTAATTAATATCAATATACTTCTGAATATATTCTCCCCGCTACACCCAATCGAGGTCCTTCTCCTTCGTGAGTAACATTACGAAGACCTCACCCACTTCCACTGACTCTAAGCATAAATTCCCACCTTTGTCTTTGAGAGGACCTAACCATTTACTCGTTATGTTCTTGCTCTCTATATTCATATAATATGCCATGGGATTCTCTTTAATCCTACTTGCCAAAGATATTCCATGGCAAGTAGGATTAAAGAGAATCTTGTTTCTTGAATCCTCCAGCAGAATGTTTGTTACTCCAAATTCCTGCATTTGCTGTCTCTTGTATCTCTGAATCAGTCTGAAGAAGGGTCTCGACCCGAAACGTCACCCATTCCTTTTCTCCAGAGATGCTGCCTGTCCCGCTGAGTTACTCCAGCATTTTGTGTCTCTCATCTCCACACTTTCTTTATTTCACTGATTGACAGAGGATGTTGTTTCTGACTGCTGCCCTTCTTTTGCCCAAAATGTTGCTCGTAGTTGAACGGCCATCACAGTTTCTTGCCCGTTTTGTAATGTCAGTAAACCAGGAGAAAGCATGAATGGAACTTGGGGTTGTCAGTGGTCAGATTAGTTTACTGCTCTTACTTGTTCCCTTGCCTGTATAATTCCAACCTCAGCACTTATAACATAGCACAAAGTGCTGGAGGAGCTCAGTGGTCAGGCACTATCTGCGGAGGGAAATGGATATACAGCGTTTTGGGTCAGGACCCTTCTTCAGACCCAAAATGCGTCTGTCCATTCCTGCAGTGTTCCTCCAGCACATGGTGCTTTGCTCAAGATTCCAGCATTTGCAGTTTCTTGTGTCTCCTAGCACTTACTATACAGGTTCATGAATCCTTAGGAACCTTTAAAAGTAATCTATACACATGTCTTTTTATTTTTGTTCACAGAATCTGATATTAACAAGCGCATCCACAATTACCGACTACATGTTGCAAAAACATGGATGCCAGACACCAAACACAAGCAGATTGAAAACAAGTTTGACCTCTACCAACATGAGCTTGTCCTGCTTGCACAACAGGAACAACGTAGTAAATTCAAGCCTGAAATGACTGCAGATGGTAATCCTCTAAGTTATTTACAGAATTATATTCTGGCCGTTTGCAATGATATTTAACGAGTTGTCTCCCCCTACCAGAGCTCTGGGGGGCACAATGGCACAGCTGGTAGAGCCACTGCCGTATAGCGCCAGAGACCCAGGTTTCATCCTAACCTTAGGTGCTGTCAGTATGTGGAGATTGCACGTTCTCCCTGTGACCACGTGGGTTTCCCCTGGGTGCTCCAGTTTCCTCCCGCATACCAAAGACTCGCAGGCTTGTGGGTTACTTGGCCTCTGGAAAATTGCCCGCAGTGTGTAGGAAGTGGGTGAGAAAGTAGGATACCATAGAACAAGTGTGAACGGGATGGTCGGCAGGGACTTGGTGAGCCAAAGGGCTTGTTTCCACGCTATATCTTTCAATCAATCAATCCAAGCTCTGGTTGTTCTCCACGGCCCAATCCACTTGACAACTGTGAAGCTTTTAAAAAGAAAAGAACTCTGTGAAAATGCACAGGTTGAAAATCTCAAATCCCTAATGCCATTGGATAAGAAATACTGTCATATGCTGATGTTTATTTAAATTCTATTCACTTGCAATTGGATTGTATTCCTGAGTGAGCCATGGTAACGGACAGTGCTTTTTTGCAGATGAAGAGGCGCCGCTATGCATATTAGAGTTCACAAGGCTGTGCCCACTCTCTGCAGCCTCTGTCGTACCAGGCCATGATGCAACCGTGCTCACCTTGAATAAAGCCTAAGTCTTGCTTCTTTTTTCCCAGAAAAGAAACAAATAGAAATGCCCATCAACCGAAAGCTGGCATCAGATCTCCAGCGCCTGACGATGAAGAAGCTGGATCTGGTACTAATGTGGGTGCCTCCAACAACACGGGGCAATCTAGACCAAGACTCCACTATTCTTCGCGAGGAAATCATTCGTGAAAATGAACTGGCAAAAGCAGAGGCTTCAGCTTCCGCAGCTGAAATGACAAAAGAAGGTTTGAAATTGTACTTTATCATTCAAAGAGGGTTCCATTTCTAACTTGTTACCATGCTTCATTATGTTTTTTAACGTTGGAGAATTATTCAGGTGAATCATGAATTCAGTGCCTCAATAGGTGCAGAGAGATGGGGCTCCTAAGGGACCGTATTAGGTTCCTGGAGCAGCAGCTCGATGACCTCTGTCTTGTCAAGGGGAGTGACGAGGTCATAGAGGGGAGTTATAGGGAGGTGGTCACTCCAAAACCACGGGAGGGAGACATGTGGGTCACGCTAAGGAAGGGCAAGGGGCAGAGGCAGGAACGAGGGAGTACTCCAATGTCGGTACACCTTGCAAATAAGTACTCCTGTTTGAGTACGGATGAGGATGACAGCCTGCCCGGGAGTAGCAACAGCGGACGGGCCTCCAGCACAGAGACCGGCCCTGTTGCTCCGAAAGGTAGGAAAAAAAAGAAGAGGGCAATAGTGATTGGGGACTCTATTGTTAGGGGGTCGGATAGGCGTTTCTGTGGCCGCAGTCGGGAGACCAGGATGGTGGTCTGCCTCCCTGGTGCCAAGGTCTCGGATGTGTCTCAACGCATCCAAGATATCCTGAAATCAGAGAGAGAGGAGCCTGAGGTCGTGGTACATATTGGTACAAATGACATAGGTAAAAAGAGTGAAGGTGTGTTGAAGGGAGGATTTAGGGTGTTGGGAGGAGAGTTAAGGAAAAGGACCAAAAAGGTAACAATCTCAGGATTACTGCCTGTACCACGCGACAGTGAGAGTAAGAATAGAGCGAGGTGGAGGATAAATGCGTGGCTGAAAGACTGGTGCAGAGGGCAGGGATTCAAGTTTCTGGATCATTGGGACTTCTTTTGGGGAAGGTGGGACCTGTACAGAGAGGATGGGTTGCACTTGAACCCGAAGGGGACCAACATCCTGGCGGGGAAATTTGCAAAGGTCACTGGGGGGACTTTAAACTAGAATGGTTGGGGCGAGGGACTCAAATAGAGAAAGCTAGTAGACCGAATGGGAGGCAGGAAGCAGAAAAGGGAAGCACTCGGACACAAGAGGAGAAAGAAAAAAAAGGAAATAAACAGAGAAGAAGAGACGGGGGGTTTCTTAAATATGCATATTTTAATGCTAGGAGCATTGTAAGAAAGGTGGATGAGCTTAGAGTCTGGATAGACACCTGGAAGTATGATGTTGTGGCGATCAGTGAAACATGGTTGCAGGAGGGCTGTGATTGGAAACTAAATATTCCAGGGTTTCATTGCTTCAGGTGTGATAGAATTGGAGGGGCAAGAGGTGGTGGTGTTGCATTGCTAGTCAGGGAAGATATTACAGCAGTGCTTTGGAAGGATAGATTGGAGGGCTCATCTAGGGAGGCTAGGGAAGCGGAAAATCAAAATGTGACAGGAGGATCCAGAATGTGTGAAGATAAAGCTCTAGATGTAAAAGGGGCAAAAACGGAAAGGAAGGGTAGTAAAAATCATCTGAAAGTGCTTTATCTAAATGCGCGGAGTATTCAAAATAAGATAAATGAATTAACGGTGCAATTAAGTATATATAGTTATGATATCGTAGCCATTACGGAGACATGGCTGCAAGGGGATCAGGACTGGGAGTTAAATATAGAGGGGTACTCGACAATTAGAAAAGATAGACAGGAAAGAAAGGGAGGAGGGGTGGCCCTTTTAATAAGGGAGGGAATAACGGCAATGGAGAGGAAGGATATTGCGTTGAAGGATCAGGATAGTGAAACAGCTTGGGTACAGATAGAGAATAACAAGGGGAAAAAAACACTAGTGGGTGTAATTTATAGACCTCCAAATAGCTGTGACGCTGTTAGTCAGAACATAAATCTGCAAATAGTTGACGCATGTAAAAAGGGAACTGCTGTAATCATGGGGGACTTCAATTTTCATATTAATTGGGCAAACCAAACTGGGCACGGTAGACTAGAGGAAGAGTTTATAGAATGTATTAGAGACGGGTTCCTAGAACAGTATGTCACGGAACCAACAAGGGGGGAGGCAATCTTAGATCTGGTCCTGTGTAATGAAGCAGGATTAATTAAAAATGTCATAGTTAGGGACTCGTTGGGAACAAGTGACCACAATATGGTCGAATTCCATATTCAAATAGAAGGGGAGCAGGTTGAAACTCAGGCTAGGGTGCTTAGTCTAAATAAGGGGGATTATGAAGGTATGAGGACTGAGCTGATCAAAGTTGACTGGGATAGCAGACTCAAGAATAAGACGGTACATGAGCAGTGGTGTACGTTTAAGGATCTACTGTATAACCTTCAAGATAAATTTATTCCTATGAAGAAAAAAAGGGGTAAGGGTAAGAACAGTCAGCCATGGCTCAGTAAGACTATAAAGGATAGTATTCGGCTGAAGGCAAGGGCATATAAGGTAGCCAGAGGTAGTGGGAGGGTAGAGGATTGGGAAGCATTTAAAGGTCAGCAAAAAGTAACTAAGAGATTAATTAAGACGGGGAAAATAGGCTATGAAAGGAATTTAGCGAACAACATAAAAACTAATAGTAAGAGTTTTTATAGCTATATAAGAAGAAAAAGGGTGGCTAAGGTGAACGTTGGTCCATTGGAGGGTGAGACTGGAGAGTTGTTGGTGGGGAACATGGAAATGGCAAAGGCATTAAACGAGTATTTTGTATCAGTCTTCACCATAGAAGACACAAAAAATATTCCAACGCTGGATAAACAGGAGGCGGTAGGAATGGAGGAGCTAAATACTATTAAGATCACCAAGGAGGTGGTATTAGGGAAATTAATGAGACTGAAGGAGGATAAATCCCCTGGGCCTGATGGATTACATCCAAGGGTCTTGAGGGAGATAGCAGTGGGGATTGTGGATGCATTGGTGATAATTTTCCAAAACTCCCTGGAGGCAGGAACGGTCCCAGTGGATTGGAAAATGGCCAATGTAACACCTATATTTAAAAAAGGAAGTAAACAGAAGGCGGGTAACTATAGACCGGTTAGTCTAACATCGGTGGTGGGTAAAATGTTGGAGACAATTATTAAAGAATCACTAACGGGCCACTTGGATAAACATGACTTCATCAGACAGAACCAGCATGGTTTTGTGAAGGGGAAATCGTGCTTAACGAATCTGCTCGAATTCTTTGAGGAAGTAACAACCCGGGTGGATAAAGGGGAACCGGTGGATGTGGTATACTTGGACTTCCAAAAGGCTTTTGACAAGGTACCACATAAGAGACTATTGCTAAAAATAAAAAATTGTGGGATTGGGGGTAATATATTGGCATGGGTAGAGGATTGGCTGACGAATAGGAAGCAGAGAGTGGGGATAAATGGTTCATACTCGGGATGGCAACCGGTAACTAGCGGGGTTCCGCAAGGGTCGGTGCTGGGACCCCAGTTGTTCACAATTTATATAAATGATTTGGAGGAGGGAACCAAGTGTAATATATCAAAATTTGCGGACGATACGAAAATGGGAGGGAAAGTAGGGGATGAGGAGGATAGGAAGAGTCTGCAAAAGGATATAGATAAGCTAGGTGAGTGGGCAACAACTTGGCAGATGAAATTTAATACTAATAAATGTGAAGTCATTCACTTTGGGGAAAAAAATGATAGGGCAAGTTATTTTCTAAATGAGGAGGAGCTGCGTTGTAATGCAACGCAAAGGGATCTAGGGGTATTAGTACATGAATCACTAAAAGTCAGTATGCAGGTGCAGCAAGCAATCAGGAAGGCCAATGGAGTTTTGGCCTTTATTGCTAGGGGGATTGAGTATAAAAACACGGAGGTCTTGCTGCAGCTGTACACGGTATTAGTGAGACCACATTTGGAATACTGTGTACAGTTCTGGGGTCCATACTTAAGAAAGGATGTACTAGCCCTGGAGGCAGTGCAGCGAAGGTTTACAAGATTAATTCCTGCAATGAGGGGATTGACATATGAGGAAAGGTTAAGTAAGCTGGGACTCTACTCTTTGGAGTTTAGAAGAATGAGAGGCGATCTCATTGAAACGTATAAGATCGTGAGGGGCCTTGATCGGGTGGATGCACCGAGGATGTTCCCAATGATCGGGGAGGCTAGAACTAGGGGACATAGTTGCAGAGTGAGGGGGGGCTCTTTTAAAACTGAGATGAGGAAGAACTTCTTCACCCAGAGGGTGGTTAGTTTGTGGAATTCACTGCCCCAGGGAGCAGTGGAAGCAGAAACGTTAAATATATTTAAGTCAAAAATAGATGGTTTTTTAGCTGCCAAGGGGATAAGGGGCTACGGGGAGAGGGCAGGGATATGGACCTAGGTATGGTTAGTATAGTAGACCTGAGTGATCTCCTGGACAAGTGTCGATCGCCTGGATTGGGGTCGGAGAGGAATTTCCCGGATTTTTTTCCCGAATTGGACCTGGGTTTTTATCCGTTTTTTTGCCTCCCCCAGGAGATCACGCGGTTCTTGGGGTGGAGAGGGGTGATAGCGGTATAGAGGGGAGGGTAGTGTCTTGTGTTCTGTGTCTTGTGTCTACTGTTTGTGGGTAAGTGTGTCTGTTTAGTGTTCAGCCATGAGTGAATGGCGGTGCGGGCTCGACGGACCTGGTGGTCTACTCTCGCACCTACTTTCTATGATTCTATGATAATAGCACTTAAAAGACATTTGGACAGCTACACCGATAGGAAAGACGAGAGGGATATGGGCCAGATGTGGGCAACTAGCTCTGATAAATATCTTGGTCGGCATGGATGAGTTGGTCCAAAGGGCCTTTTTCTGTGCTATATGGCAGTATGACTACGACTGCACAGTGAATGGTAGGGCTCTGGGGAGTGTTATAGAGCAGAGGCATCTAGGCGTGCAGGTACATAATCCTTGAAGGTGGAATTGCAAGGAGATAGGGTGGTCAAAAAGGCATTTGGCACATTGGCCTTCATCAGCCAGAGTATTGAGTATAGAAGTTGGGAGGTCATGTTGCAGTTATTTAAGACGTTGGTGAGGCCATTGTGAGCAAGGTCTGAGCACCATGTCACAGGAAAGATTTTGTCAAGCTAGAAAGGGTACAGAGAAGATTTATGAGTATTTTGCAAGGACTAGAGGGTGTGAGCTGCAGGAAGAGGTAGAGTAGGCTGGGGCTCTATTCCTTTTAGCACAGGAGGATGAGGGGTGATCTTATAGAGGTGTATAAAATTATGAGAGGAATAGATTGGGTAGATGCACAGAGTCTCATGCCCATAGGAGGGGAATCGAGGACCAGCGGACATGGGTTTAATGTGAAGGGGAAAAGATTTAATAGGAATCTGATGGATAACTTTTTTACACAAATGGTGGTGGATGAATGGAACAAGCTGCTAGAGAAGGTAGTTTTGGCAGGGGCTATTGCAACGTTTAAGAAACAGTTAGACAGGTACATGGATAGGACAGGTTTGGAGGGATATGGGCAAATAGCAGGCAGGTGGAACTAGTGTAGCTGGAACGTGTAGCTGGGACATGGGCAAGTTTGGCCAAAGGGCCTTTTTTCACGCTGTATGACTATGATTCTATGACTCTATGAATGGTGGGGCAAATTTGAGGGGCTGAGTGGCCTACTCCTGCTTCTATTGTGTTCTTGTGCTCTGAGAGCTGGCTTCGACTTGGCAGTCTAAATGGCTGACTTTTATGTTTTAAGAAAATATGTCATATAAGGAAGTGTCCTGGTGGTATCTACTCGATACTGTGCACCAAATGTGTATTCCTGAGCCTTTTGCAGTAGTTGATTTAACTTTCGGGGAAACTGAAACAATTCTGATGTAATTCACTATCACTTGCTGAGAATTCTTGCTGAGAGCCATGTTTCACTGACTATCAACCCTGGCAGTAGATGTGTACAGAATTACCTAAATGTAAATATATTGGTATATATTTATATGGAGATGGGGCAAAGTGGGAATGACCAGGGTGTGAATGATCCTTGACTAAGTTGGCTGCTTACCTGAGGCAGTGTGAAACGTAGATGGAGTCAATGGTGGGATGACTGGTCTGCGTGATGGACCGATCTGTAGCCACAACTCTGCAATTCCCTGCTGTCTGGACAGAGTTTGTTGCCAAATCAAGTTGTGATGCAACCTGATATATTATGCAAAGAGAAAAACACCTGAGTGTAGATATAGTGTGTGCAGCATTATAGTGTTCCAGTTACAGTGGGACATTTCATTTTGTTCCAATTCTCAAACAGCTTTGTCACAGTCATAGAGTCAAACAGCGCAGAAACAGGCCCTTCGTCCCAGTTTTTGCTCACAAAATAAAACTTCAGAGAAATGCGTTCAGCCTGCATTCGAGACCAGTTTTATGAATATTGTTGCAAAATGCCAAAACACCATTAATCTTACACAAAACTATTTCTGCTTGTTGTAGAAAGGGAACTGGAAGAAAAGATCATGATGCACAAACTCCATGTGGCAGAAGCTTGGATGCCCAGGGAGCTACTAGAAACATTGAACACCAAATTCCTGCTGTTCCAAACCAATGCATCTCGCGAAGAAATTGAGAAGGCAGCCGCGGACATTCGCACAGGGATGTCAGCCGATGGTAAAGCTTTACAATCCCTGTTCCAGAGTCAGCTTGTGTCTTTGACTTGCAGCACCAGCCCCACACCCACCTCCACCTCCACCCCCATCCCCCACCCCCACCCCCATCCTGACCCCCACCCCCACCCCCACCCTGACCCCCACCCCCACCTCCAGCCCCCACCCCCACCCTGACCCCCACCCCCACCTCCAGCCCCCACCCCCACCCCCACCCCCACCCCTACCCCCACCCCCCCTCCCCACCCCCTCCAGATGTACTGGAGGACAGAATATCTAAGGGGGTAGAGGAACTGAAATAAATTTTCATTAGGCGAGAAATAGTATTGGGTAAGCTAATGGGACTGAAGGATGATAAATCCCCTAGGCCTGATGGTCTGCATCCCAAGGTCCTAAAAATAGTGGACGCATTGGTGATCATTTTCCAATGTTCAATAGATTCAGGATCAGTTCCTGTGGATTGGAGGATAGCTAATGTTATCCCACTTTTCAAGGAAGGAGCGAGAGAGAAAACGGGGAATTACAGACCAGTTAGCCTGACTTCGGTGGTGGGAAAGATGCTGGAGTCAATTATTAAAGAGGTAATAATGGGGCATTTGGATAGCAGTAAAATGATTAGTCCAAGTCAACATGGATTTATGAAAGGGGAATCATGCTTGACTAATCTTCTGGAATATTTTGAGGATGGGTAAAATGGATGAAGGGGTGCCAGTGGATGTAGTGTATCTAGACTTTCAGAAAGCCTTTGATAAGGTCCCGCACAGGAGACTGGTGACTAAAATTAGAGCACATGGTATTGTGGGTAGGGTGTTGACATGGATAGAAAATTGGTTGGCAGACCGGAAGCAAAGAGTAGGAGTGAACGGGTCCTTTTCAGAATGGCAGGCAGTGGCAAGTGGAGTGCCGCAAGGCTCAATGTTGGGGCCGCAACTGTTTACCATATATATTAATGATTTGGAAGAGGGAATTAGGAGCAACACTAGCATGTTTGCGGATGACACAAAGCTGGGTGGCAGTGTGAACTGTGAAGAGGATGTTGAGAGGTTGCAGGGTGACCTGGACAGGTTGAGTGAGTGGGCAGATGCGTGGCAGATGCAGTATAATATAGATAAATGTGAGGTTATCCACTTTGGCGGCAAAAACAAGGGGGCAGATTATTATCCTAATGGGGTTAGGTTAGGTAAGGGGGAGGTGCAGCGAGACCTGGGCGTCCTTATACACCGGTCACTGAAAGTTGGCGTGCAGGTACAGAAGGCAGTGAAAAAAGCTAATGGAATGTTGGCCTTCATAACAAGAGGATTTCAGTATAGGATTAAAGAGATTCTTCTGCAGTTGTATAGGGCTCTGGTGAGACCACATCTGGAGTATTGTGTACAGTTTTGGTCTCCTAATTTGAGGAAGGACATCCTTGTGATTGAGGCAGTGCAGCGTAGGTTCACGAGATTGATCCCTGGGATGGCGGGACTGTCATATGAGGAAAGATTGAAAAGACTAGGCTTGTATTCACTGGAGTTTAGAAGGATGAGGAGGGATCTTATAGAAACATATAAAATTATAAAAGGACTGGACAAGCTCGATGCAGGAAAATTTTTCCCAATGTTGGGTGAGTCCAGAACCAGGGGCCACAGTCTTAGAATAAAGGGGAGGCCATTTAAGACTGAGGTGAGAAAAAACGGTTTCACCCAGAGAGTTGTGAATTTATGGAATTCCCTGCCACAGAGGGCAGTGGAGGCCAAGTCACTGGATGGATTTAAGAGAGAGTTAGATAGAGCTCTAGGGGCTAGTGGAGTCAAGGGATATGGGGAGAAGGCAGGCACGGGTTATTGATAGGGGACGATCAGCCATGATTACAATGAATGGCGGTGCTGGCTCAAAGGGCCGAATGGCCTCCTCCTGCACCTAGTTTCTATGTTTTTTCACCGATCCTGTGACTAAGTGTGGGGCTGGTTCCTGCCGTTCGTCCCGGACCATGAACCCAGCCCCTGAGGACCTACCTGTGCCTGTTACAGAGCGAAGGATCCAGGCGATGATCCGACACCAACAGATGACGCTGCGAGTGCAGCAGGCCCACCTCAACCGGCTGCAGGTGGCCGAATCCTGGATTCCCGAGGAGCAGCGCCTGAAGATCGAAAACGAGTACACCATGATGCGCGCCATTCATTGGAGGCGCAAGAGTAACAAACCTATGCCTGCCGCCTGGGGTAAGTGTCCCAAACCTTCTTTACTTACCGATTCCAGCATCAGTTGCCCTCATGTCCGGACTTATTAGCCTCAAGCCAGTGTCTCCATCGTCACCCTCTCCTCAGCCGGTTCCACCTGACAGTTTTTCACTTGTCTACTTCCACCTATCAAGGTCAAGGGTCAAGATCATGAGAGTCAGGAGCGTCCTGTGTATCGACAATGGAACTGTGAAATCTTGCTGCAGCTTTACAGGCCCGGTGATGCAATAACACACACATAAATAGACAATACACAATAATCAATAAATGAATAACAGTAACACTGGGTAATCATAAGAAGGCTAAACCAACGTCCGCAGTGCCACGAAAGACACAGTCAGTCCATAGAAGATCTTAGTTGCTGAGGCAGTGTTTAGTTCATTGTCATTTGCACCAGTACGGTGATGAAAACCTTGCTTACAGCAACATCACAGGCACATGACCCAGATAATACACAAAAACATAAATTATACATAAATTACAAATAAATTCTACCAAGATAGTGAAAAGCCGCAGACTATGCAAAAATAAAAAAGAGTTTAGCTCAAAAATATCTCGAGAAAATACAAGTCTGTGTTGGTGCAAGAGGTGGTGCGTAGTGTTCTGTTGCTGAGGTAGGATTAGGGTCGTGCGGGTTGGTTCAACAACCTCTTGGTGATAGGAAGGTAGCTGTTCCTGAACCTGGTGGTGTGGGACTTCAGGCTTCTGTACCTCCTGCCCGATGGCAACAGTGAGAAGAAGGCGCGGCCTAGATGGCCAGTGACATAAAGGCTCTTCTCAACCAGAAGAAGAGGGCCTTTGGGAATGGTGACAGGGAGGAGGTGAAATGGGTGCAGAAAGACCTGAAGGCCAGACTGAGACAGGGCAAGGGTGACTACAGGAGGAAGCTGAAGCTGGAGCTGAAACTTCAGCAGAACAACATGAGGGATGTGTGGAGCGGTATGAAGAGCATTACAGGCTACAAGATGGCCAGTGGCCTGGGGAGGGAAAGAATCCGGACTGGGCCAAGGAGCTGAACCTGTTTTTTTAATGGATTTGATGGTGGAGCCTCTGCCCACCCTTTACCCTTCCCTGACAGACTCTCCCCCTCAATCCTGATCCACTTCCTCTGCCCTTTCTTTGTCACACCTGACCATCAAGGCTGAGCAGGTGAGGAAGGAGCTGAGCAGACTCTGCCCAGGCAAAGCCACAGGTGCTGTTGGTGTCAGCCCTAGGCTACTCAAGACGTGTGCCAGCCAGTTTACCAAAGAGGACGTGACCCAGCTCCTACAATGACTACAGACCTACCTGGAGAGGCTGGTGCTCACTCACCTGCGACCCCTGGTTAAACCCTACCTGGACCCCCTGCAGTTCACTTGCCAAACAAAGATGGGAGTTGGGGACACCATCATCCATCCACCTGCTCCATCATTCCTATGCTCAACTGGATAAGCCAGGGAGCATTGTGAGAGTCATGTTTTTTAACTTCTGAAAGTGCTTTTAACACCATCCGGACTGCGCCGCTGGGGAGCAAACTGACAAAGTTGCGGGTGGATGCTCCGTTGATGTCCTGGATCACCAACCACCTGACTGGATGACCACAGTATGTCAGGCTACAGAACTATGTCTCGGACATGGTGGTGAGCAACACAGGGGCCCCACAGGGGACAGTGCTCTAACCCTGCCTGTTCAACATCTACACATCGAACCAGATATTACTCTGTCTCCTGCCCACTGCAGAAGTGTTCAGATGTCTGCAATTGGGGGCTGCATCAGTGAGGGGAGGGAAGCTGAATACAGAGATGTAGTCAATGACTTTGTTGAGTGGTGTGGGCTGAATCACCTGCAGCTCACCACCGACAAGACTAATAGCCCTGTCCCACGGTACGAGTTCATTCCAAGAGCTCTCCCGAGTTTAAAAAAAAATCAAACTCATGGTAAGCACGGAGAATGAACGTAGCTGATACGTCGGAGCTCGGGGACGTCACTTAGCGGCTCGTAACGCTAACGGCAGGTACTCGGGAAGACTCGCTAATGGCAGGTAAGCTCGGGAAGACTCGTGAAGATTTTTCAACATGTTGAAAAATGTCCACGAGAGCCCCGAGTACCGACGAGTGGCCATTACCGTAAATCTCCGAGTTCAAATCAGGGCAAACTCGGGAGAACTCTTGGAATGAACTCGCACCGTGGAACAGGGGTTTAAGGAGATAGTAGTGGACTTTAGGAGGAGAGGAACACCCTTGACCCCTGTCTACATCAATGGTGAGGATGTGCAGTTTACCAGGGACTACAAATACCTTGGAGTGTACATGAACAGTTAACTGGACTGGTCCAGGAACGCTGAGGCCCTGAACAAGAAGGGACGGAGCCGGCTGTACTTATTGAGAAGGCTCCGCTCCTTCAACGTCTGCTGTAAGATGCTGCAGATGTTCTACCAATCGGTGGTAGCCGGTGCCATCTTCTTCACTGTCATGTGTGGTGGCAGCAGGGCGAAGGCTGCAGATGCCAACAGGATCAACAAGCTCATCAGGAAGGCTGGCTCCATCCTGGGGGCGGAGTTGGATTCATGGGAGGTTGGTCTTGGAGGGGAGGATGCTCCTCAAACTGCGGAGCATCCTGGACAATACAGCTCACCCCCTCCATAACACATGGGTCAACCTGAGGAGCACCTTCAGCAACAGACTGGTTCCATGAAGATGCAGCACAGAACTCCACAGGAGATCCTTCTTCCCTGTGGCTATCAAACTTTAAAACTCCTTCCCTTCTGTCGTGGGCTAGACTGAGACTGACTCCACCCCCCTCCCCCTTCCTCAATCTTTGCACATCCCCCAAGCCTTTCCACTCATCACTTTAATTTCATGTTTCATGTATTTTGTGTTTTTATGACTGTTGGCAGATCAGGTTCCCTCCTGGGATCAATAAAGTTCTATTGTATCGTATTCTATAAAGTGCCTTTTCCTTCTCCGTCTTTTTGTCCGAGAATAACTATGTAACTTGCATATTGAGTAAATGTTGGAAAAGGTGATTAGTAATGTCCCTATAAAAACTAGGCAGTCGTAAAGCAGTCAGGTTAAAAACTACCTGCAGGTGTTTGTAGCCTGGTATTAGTGTAACCCTATCGCCTGTATCTTCCAATACTAACCCTATACCCCCAGTTTCCCTCAAGCCCTCTCATACTGTGGTGCTCTTGTGGTGATAGGGGGCTCCGCAGTGGTCAATTCCTGAACAGAGCAGCCTTGTCAAGTTCCCGTACAAGTATCATTTCCGTATTCCAGTGAGAATGATCTGTCGGTCCCGTGTCTCGGCATGACAAACATTAACATGGGATCCACCTCTCGCGCACTCCCGCTCCCCACTGTATGTCCCCCGAGCACCGTGGCATTTTCAAATGTTTATTCCACTGCACCGCATGTTATCAGGTCCCCCATGTAAAACCGCCTACCATTGGTACATCCCGCACCTGGTCGTACTTAGTCATTCCCTCAATTTACAGCCTGTGTTTGGTTTGCTGTCCAGAGAGAGCTCATTAGGCTGACACATCTAATTATCCTAATTCGTTTGGGTGTAAGTTGTCGGGTGCCATATTTACTGTTGCTGGAGAAATATGTTTGCATGGTTAAATCATTCCTGCCCAGGGTATTTTCTCAGGTGGGGACAGTGTTTCCACTTCGGCCCTTCCTTAAGGGCCTGTCCCACTTGGGCGACCTAATCCGCGAGTTCTGGCGAGTTTGCCCTCGACTTATATTCACAGCATGGTCGACACGAGGTCCTCGGAAGTCTTTGTAACTCTCATTCATGCTCGAGAGTAGTCCCCGTGTACTCGAGGCCTCAGCTGGGGTGCGGCGTATTTTTCAACATGTTGAAAAATGGCCGCGAGTAAAAAAAGGTCGCCATAGAAAAAATCGATACTTTTTTTACTCGTAGCTTTAGTTGTAGTAGGTCGGCATGTTAGTCGTAGGTAATCGAGGGTATTCGAAGGTAATCGAAGGTAGTCGAAGGTAATCATAGATAGTCTTCATCATAGTCGAAGGGAGTTCGAAGGAAATCGAAGGAGGTCGTCTTCCCTCTCCACTATTCGGTGTCCAATTTTCCCGAAGTTAGTCGTAGCTAGTCGAAGCTAGTCTTCAACATGGTCGAAGGAGGTCTTCAACATAGTCAAAGGAGGTCTTCAACATTACATTTTTTCAAACTCTCCTAAACTCTTCTAAACTCGCCAATTAGGTTGCCCATGTGGGACAGCCCCAATAATTTCCACCAGGGCACACATTTCTCCATTCACAATTACCGAGACCAGTCCCACCCATCTGCGTTGTTGTCCCTGTTTTTGCTGGTACAACCTTAACTATTTATTTACCTAACCATTGTAACCTCCTGATTTCGGTGTGTTCCCCTTTACTTGGTTATTCTCGTGCTTCCAGTCTCACACTCTCTGTCTATTAACGATTTTCCCTTTTAGAGCATGCCGATGAATGGCCAACTCCTGTACAAACTGGGTATCCGATCCTTACCCTTGTAGCTTTCCAGTCCTCCCCTAATCACAAGCTCCAGTAGTTGCATCGCCCCTCCTGTCATTAATCACAAGGAGAAATTCCTGTCCATGTAAGGCTCGCTTGTAGTTTCATCATCACCGCTAGAAAGACCCTAGACCAGGGGTGGGGAACCTGCTGCCTTAAGGCCGCATGCAGCCTTCTAGGCCATTAAGTGCGGCCATTTGAATGAATCCAAATTTTGTGGAACAAATCTTTTTATTATTATTAATATCTTTTTGTCCATCTTTTATTATTTTTATTTTAATCTTAAAATAAACGTATTTAAAATACCAAAGAGTAAAAGAAGATTCAACAAAATAATCCTCCCCGACTGACCGCCACAATTAAAACATTAGGAAGTCATGAGGGCTATTTTAACAAAATAATGTACATTTTGAAGTATATCTAATTGAAGTTTCTTGGATACGGCCTTATTAGATTACAGCTAACAATGCGGCATTCCACCATGAAAAGGTTCCCCACCCCTGCCCTAGACCAACTATCCCCAGCCTCTATCAGGGCCTTAGTTAGGCTCCATTTTAAGATACGATTCCTTCTCTCAACCATGCCAGAACACTGAGACCGGGTGTGGAATGTGAAACTTCTGCTTGACCCCTAACAGCATGCAAGCCCTCTTGATCACTTTTCCAGTGAAGTGTGTCCCTTGATCTGAATCAAGGGTGGTCGTGTGTCCCCACCTGGGTATGACTTCCTCTGCCAACACACAGGGTGCCATCTCAGCAGAGCAGCCCCAGCACGGGAATGCTTCCACCCTCCTGGTGAAGCGGTCATTGATCACCAAGCAATACCGTTTACCGCTGGACTAGGGTAATGGTCCCGTGAAGTCCATCTGAATTTCAGCCCATGGGCCTTTAGGCACATTATAAACCAAAGGTCCTATAGCAAGCAAGATAGTGCACTCGACGAAAAAGACGTGGTACGGTCATGGGCAGATTCATGGGTAATCTTCGGATCCATTTCCGTAACTGGCTTCCGTCTCATAGCGGAACAAAGATACTAGTGCGGAGACGGAAGCATCCTCGTAAAATCAAAGTGGATGAGAAAGTGGGATATCATAGAAATAGTGTGAATGGGTGATCAAAGGTCAGCATGGACTTGGTGGGCCAAGGGGCTTGTTTCCATGCTGTATCTTTTAATCAATCAATCAATCAATCTGCAGTCACACGAGTCTCCATATTACTTTTGCTTTCGTGTTGGTTTTCTCAGGAAAGCACAGAAAGCCGTAAAGACACAGAAAAAAATGAAACAGTTTCTTTCTTCTCTCTTAGTTCAAAAGAACGTGATTCCTAATGCGTGGAAGAAAACAACTTCCCCGGAAGGAAGTCTATTTGGTGAGTTGAAAACCAATGTCAGTATTTATGATGTGGAAAGGCGCAGAAAGACTTTGTGTAAGACCACAAGAAAAATAATACATTTCCAGAGTCAGCTCCGTTTTGCCCGGGTTACGAATGCCCGACATGTACAGCCCCTACACACGAGCCAATATTTAGGAGACTTGCAGGATGGATTTGTCGGTTGCTATGTGGCTGCAGGCATCCTATGTCTGTGGGAACTCAGTTTCCAGCAATATCCTAGCATCTTGCAGATTAATCTCAACGGTTAAGTTGAACGCCCTGAAATGTCTGAAGAAGGGTCTCGACCCGAAACGTCCCCCATTCCTTCTCTCCGGAGATGCTGCCTGTCCCGCTGAGTTACTCCAGCATTTTGTGTCTACCTTCAAGTTAAATGCCCTGCTTTAACCACATCTTGCCCTTGCCCTTAGCCTTTGAAACCTTTTCCCCTCTCACCTTAAAGCTATGCCCTCCAATATTTGACATTTCCATCCTCGGAAAAAAATCTATGCCTTTTATAATTTTATTTACTTTCAACAAGTCTCATATTAGCCTCTGACACTGAAAAGAAAACAATCCAAGTTTGCCTAACCATGTAACTAATTTCCTCCAAACCAGGCATTCATTCTGGTAAACCTCTTTCGCAGCCTCTCCAAAGCCTCCACATCCTTTCTGTGTTGGGGGCGACCAAAAGTGCACATAATACTCCAAATGTGGTCCAACCAAAGTCCTATAAAGCTGCATCATGACATCCTGATTCTGAAAGAGTTATGGACTTGAACTCCAAATCTCTTTGTACCTGAATGCTGTTAAGGGTCTTGTCATTTACTGTACACTTTCCCCTTACACAAGACTAATCGTAATGCAACACCTCACACTTGTTCATGTTGTAACTGATCTGGATACCACTGTATACTTTGACAGGCTTCTTCACCATCTGCAAGTCTACCACTTTTTGTGTTGTCTGCAGACATACTAACCAATCCATCTTTACTTCCAAATCATGTATATGTATCGCAAACAATAGAGGTCCCAGTACAGATCCCTGTTCTTCCACCAATACCCTCTGCCTTTAATGGGTAAGCCAGTTTTGAACTCAAACTACCCAATCACTGTGGATCCCATGCACTATAATTTTCTGGATCAGTCTGCCATGAGAATTTTGATCACATGCCTTACTAAAATCAATGTCGATGACATCCACCATCCTACTCCTCATCAGTCACCTTTGTCACCCCCACAAAAAAAATCACTCAAATTAGCAAGACACAACCTATCATAATAATAATAATAATAATACATTTTATTTATGGGCGCCTTTCAAGAGTCTCAAGGACACCTTACAAAAATTGAGCATGTAGAGGAAAAACATGTAAGGGGAATGAAATAAATAGTAGAGACATGACTAGTACACAAAGTAAAGACAGAATTCAACTCAAAACACAGTATGAGGCAATTAATGCACAGATGAAAAGGGACGGGGACGTGGGGCTAAGGATAGGCAGAGGTGAAGAGATGGGTCTTGAGGCGGGACTGGAAGATGGTGAGGGACACGGAATTGCGGATCAGTTGGGGGAGGGAGTTCCAGAGCCTGGGAGCTGCCCTGGAGAAGGCTCTGTCCCCAAAACTGCGGAGGTTGGACTTGTGGATGGAGAGGAGACCGGCTGATGTGGATCTGAGGGACCGTGAGGGTTGGTAGGGGGAGAGGAGGTCAGTGAGATATGGGGGGGCCAGATGGTGGAGGGCTTTGTAGGTGAGGACCAGGATTTTGTAGGTGATCCGGTGGGAGATGGGAAGCCAGTGAAGTTTTTTGAGGACTGGAGTGATGTGATGCCAGGATTTGGTGTGGGTGATGAGTCGGGCGGCTGCGTTCTGGACCAGTTGGAGTCAGTTGATGTAGGTGGAGCTGATGCCAAGGAGAAGTGAGTTGCAATAGTCCAGTCGGGAGGAGATGAAGGCATGGATGAGTCTTTCAGCAGCAGGCAGTGTGAGAGAGGGTCTGAGTTTGGCGATGTTGCGGAGATGAAAGAAGGAGGTTTTAATGACATGGCGGATGTGAGGCTCAAGGGAGAGGGTGGAATCAAAGATCACTCCAAGGTTGCGGGCCTGGGGAGATGGGGAGACAGTGGTGCCGTCGATGATGAGAGTGGGGTTATTGATTTTGCTGAGTGTGGCTTTGGAGCCTATGAGGAGGAATTCTGTCTTATCGCTGTTGAGTTTGAGGAAATTATGTTGCATCCAGGTTTTTATAGCTGACAAACAGGAGTTGATATGGGAGAGGGGGGGTTGTGGGGGGATTTGGTGCCAAGGTAAATCTGGGTTTCATAAGAACAGCCTTGATGACCATCCATAATTATCCAATTCTCTTCCAAAACTAAGTAAGTCCAACCCCAAAGAATCCTCTCCAATATCTCTCCTACCACTGATGTGAGGCTCACCGGCCTATAATTTCCTGGATTATCTTTACTTCTCTTCTTCAACAATGGAATAATATTGGCTACTCTCCAGCCCTCTGAGACCTCACCCATGGCTCGTGAAGGATCTAAGATCTTCATCAAGGTTCCCATGACAGTAAATCCTCGCACCAACAGACTACAGGAGGAGGATGGTGTGTGTTATTACCCATTGTTTGCTATAGCCGAGTGAGGAGGGTAAAGTTCATGTTCACACACGCGATACACTGAGGATGTGCCCGGTATTCACGCCGCCTTCATGCTGCACGTTCTCTCCACTTGGCAGAAGTGGGGGGGGGGGGGCAGCAATGGTGCAACTGTAGCCTTGGTCCTCTATAGCCGAAACCTGCTACACAGAGGTCCGTTATTGTGAGTGATTACTGTATTACCGTACATTTTTATCAGAGTCCATCACCGGTAGCCCATCAGTTACCGCTGGGCCCGCTAGGTGAGTCCAGTGGATGAACGGCCAGTCGGGTAGGTTGGCAAACCATCCCTGTGTTTCCTGCTTCATTCTCAGACACTGAGAAACCATGCAGCAGACCAGAGGTGAGTACTGTCCAGCCCATTGACACAAGTGGGAACAACACCCCCTTCATTGTAAGTGTCCTTAGTCACAGTGTGCCCGCCTTTTTGAATCAGACACTGGCGCAACTACTTACGTGTTTCCATTCTCTGTCAACAGGAGCATCAGAAGATGAAGACATGGATTGTAAGTCCAAGGAAGGGGAAACAAATGTCAAGAACGGTTTTTTTGTGCTGTGAGAATTGTAAAGATTCGCTGGTTACAAACAATTTAAATGAACATCCGTGTACAGCCAAAGATGTAGTTGCATTGGATTTTCCTGAAGCTGTCACATACCATTGAGAACTTCACAAGTTCCTAAGTGATAGGAGCAGAATGAAGCCATTCAGCCCACCGAGTCTACCCCATCATTCAATCATGGCTGATCTAACTATCCCTCTCAACCCCATTCTCCTGCCTTCTCCCCGTAACTCCTGACGCCCTTCTTCCTGCACACTGACCCTCGACGATATCAATTGGGCACAATGGTAGTTTACATGTAACTGCCAGCTCTGTCTCCATCTCCTCCCTTTATCCTTGCTTTGGCTATAGACTGCTTGTTTCAACATCCAATACCCAATGAATGACAGCTGAGCAACAAAGATTGTCGATCGTAGCAACTTGTATCTGTGTTTCAGATTCTGTTTTATGAAATGCCCTGTCGTTCAAACTACATTAAATGTATTTTTAATTTTCTTACAAATTGTTACGTTACAAATTGTTATGAAAATGTTGAAAACCTGATTTGTGTATTTCTTTTTTTTCTTTCCCAATAGCGATGCTTCTCGATCATGAACTGCAAAAATGTAAGGTCATGAAAGTTAAATTTGATAGACGTGAACATTTTTGGTGAATAAAATCAGCATTTATCTATTTCTCATTCTCCATCCACAGTTGAAGAACTTGAAGCAGAGCAAGGCAAGTGACAAGTTCTAGAGTAAGGAAGGATGTAAAATAGAAGTTGCAGCCGCAGCATGCAACGGTGGTTCAGGGGGAAAAGACCAGGTTACGATCAGCAAGGCACTGGAGAGCAGTGCAGGAAGCCACAATGGAACTGGATAATCCATGGGCTTCAAGAAAATTCCTTCACTGAAATAAGATGACAAGAATACAGAAAAGATTTATGAGGTTGTTGCGTAGGAGATGAGGGGGGGGGGGGGGTGACCTTTTAGAGATGTATAAGATCAAGAGTTTTTTACCCAGTGTAGGGGAATCAATAACCAGAGCACGTTGCTTTAAGGAGAGAGGGGAAAGATTTAATAGGAACCGGAGGGGCAACTTTTCCCACACAATCAAGCTGCCAGAGGAAGTAGTTGAGGCAGGTCTTCTAACAACATTTCAAAGACACTTGGACAGGTACCTGGACAGGGAAAATTTCTATCCACAACCTTTTAAACACTGAGCTGTTCTTTGATTTTTGATTCTGGCTTTTGTTAGTTTGGTGGGAGCTAATTATCTTTAGAAACTGATTCAAGACTGAACTTGAAAGGAACTCCATTAACATCAACAAAAAAACAAAGTGTTGGAAGAAATCAGGCAGCATCTGTGGAGGGAAATGGACAGATGATGTTTTGGGTCAGAGCCCTTCTTCAGACTCTGCGTCACCCACTGAGTTCCTCCAGCACTTGGTTTTTCTTGTCAAGATTCCAACGACAGTAGTCTCTTGTGTCTCGAAGCTTTAAACATTAATATTCTCCTTGCATCATTCTCTAGTTGAGGATTCTACAATGCCACAACCCTCCATTAATTTTTTTTTCTCACTCGTGGTTCGGAGTGCCTTGGTTTTATTTATTTCCTTTGTCTTGCTTAATTATCCTGATCACATGAAACAATGTCAGTTTCTCCAGAGATGCTGTCTGACCCGCTGAGTTACTCTAACACTTTGTGTCTTTCTTCGATATAAACTAGGATCTGCAGTTCCTTCCTACACAAATCTCCTTGTGATCTGCTCTGTCCCAATGAAAGTAGTTCAGAACATGTTCTGATATAATAATATTTTGCTCAATGTGTCAGTGGCAGTACATCACAGGCCAATGGTGCAGAGTCGTGAAATACTGTACAACATAGTGGGTGATAAAACTGGATAACAGAACTGGTGTGAATGGGTGATTGATGGCCAGCGTGGACTCGGTGGGCCAAAGGGCTTGTTTGCATGCTGTATCTGTCAAATAATTTTTAAAAATGCAAAAATATTGCAAATGCTGGAATTCCAAGATTAGCCCTTGCTGTCTCCTCCCCTTCCTACCTCTCCCTCAGCCCTCGGGCTCCTCCTCCTCCTTTTTCCTTTCTTCTCCCCGCCTCCTCCCACCCCCCATTTGTCTGAAGAAGGGTTTCGGCCCGAAACGTTGCCTATCTCCTTCGCTCCATAGATGCTGCTGCACCCGCTGAGTTTCTCCAGCATTTTTGTGTACCTTCGATTTTCCATCATCTGCAGTTCCTTCTTAAAAACTCAGGTGCTGTGTGTTTGGAGTTTGCACGTACTCCCTGTGACCCCTTGGGTTTCCTCCAGGTGCTTTGGTTTTTCCCCACACCCCAAAGAAGGGCAGGTTTTATAGGTTAATTGGCCTCTGTAAACTGTCCCCATTGTGAGTCAGTTGATGTGAAAGTGGGATATCATAGAACAAGCGTGAACAGGTGATCGACGGTCGCTGTGGACTCAGTGGGGCCTGTTTCCACACTGTATCTCTAAACTAAACTAAACTAAACTAAACAGAACAGACCCTTTGGTCTACCTTGTCTATGTTGACCTTGATGCCAATTTAAACTTCTCATCTGCCTACACAAGGTGTATATACCTCTATCTAATCTGTTCATATACCTGCCTAAAGTCTTCTTAAACATCACCATCATATCTTACACTACCACCACCCCTGACAGTCACCATAGTGTGTGTAAATCAATTGCCTTACACTGCTCCTTTAACCTTTCCCCCGTCAACTTAAAGCCATGACCTCTGGTCTTTGACATTTCCACCCTGGGAAAACATTTATATCTACAACTCCCATCATTTTATATACTTCTATCAGTTCTCCCCTCAGCCTCCACTGCTCCAGAGAAATCTCTCTATGTAGCTAATACTCTCCAATTCCGGCAATATCCCAGTGAACAGCAGTCATGGGATCTGCACAAGAAGTAGGGTGGGAAGCTTGAAAATGGTATTGCACAGGGGCATTGGTAAGGGGACTGGAAAAGACTGGTAACGCACACTAGTTGTGGCTGTTGTAGGTTACTATAGAAAGATTAAGGGTAGTACAGGGCAGGGAAACAGTAGTAGCTTACATGGGACAGGACATTGATAGATCGAATAATGTGGTCTTTTGCATAAAAATGTGGTCTCTTGCATAATCTACTCCCTCTTCACCTATGACTGCACACCTGTACATGGTACTAACACCATCATCAAGTATGCAGATGATACAACGGTGATTGGCCTCATCAGCAACAACGATGAGTCGGCCTACAGGGAGGAGGTCCAGCACTTAGCAGCATGGTGCGCTGACAACAACCTGGCCCTTAACTCCAAGAAGACCAAGGAGCTCATTGTAGACTTCAGGAAGTCCAGGGGCGGCACGCACACCCCCATCCACATTAACGGGACGGAGGTGGAACGTGTTTCTAGCTTCAGGTTCCTGGGAGTCAACATCTCCGATGACCTCTCTTGGACCCACAATACCTCAACTCTGATCAAGAAGGCTCACCAGCGTCTCTTCTTCCTGAGGAGACTGAAGAAGGTCCATCTGTCTCCTTAGATCCTGGTGAACTTCTACCGCTGCACCATCGAGAGCATCCTTACCAACTGCATCACAGTATGGTATGGCAACTGCTCTGTCTCCGACCGGAAGGCATTGCAGAGGGTGGTGAAAATTGCCCAACGCATCACCGGTTCCTCGCTCCCCTCCATTGAGTCTGTCCAAAGTAAGCGTTGTCTGCGGAGGGCGCTCAGCATCGCCAAGGACTGCTCTCACCCCAACCATGGACTGTTTACCCTCCTACCATCCGGGAGGCGCTACAGGTCTCTCCGTTGCTGAACCAGCAGGTCCAGGAAAAGCGTCTTCCCGGCGGCTGTCACACTACTCAACAACGTACCTCGGTGACTGCCAATCACCCCCCCCCCCCCCCCCGGACACTTATTATTATTTATTCAAATCATTTGCTATGTCGCTCTTCCAGGGAGATGCTAAATGCATTTCGTTGTCTCTGTATTGTACACTGACAATGACAATTAAAATTGAATCTGAATCTGAATCTGAATCTGAAAATCAGTGGTACCTGAAACTTACTTACTTACTTACTGCCTATGATGCCCCCTGGCATGTAGGGCAGCAACGAAGTTCCTCCACTCCTGTGTGTTCTGGGCTAGCTTCTGGACACTACCCCAGGTCAAGTCCATTGTTTTCATTTCCTCCTCTACAGTTCGACACCAGGTGGTTTTGGGTCTCCCTCTTTTCCTTTTCCCTTCCAGTGTCCAGTGCAGGGCTATTCTTGGGATGCTGTCTGGTTCTCTTCCTTTTGGCTTTCACCATTGGCATTCATCCTAGCATCTGTCGATAGCCCTGGAAGTCCATCGCGCCCAGTAGTGTTGATTCCTTCAGTTGCTGTTTCCGTAACATATTTGTTATACGAGACAGGGTTGTTAGCCCTGTGCTCAACCTCCAACCTGGAGGACCAGTGGATCGCTCTTCGTCTAGCCTCTACCCTTCGACCTGTCCAGCATGGGAGACCCTAACAGGAGACGAATCTCCCGCTGGCATAGCTCTAGGGGTCACTGACACACACAAGCTCCCCGACCACGACAAGGTTGCAATCCAACGGGGATGGTACCTGAAACAGAGCATTAAAAATAAGGTGTTTTAGAAGGAACTGCAGATGCTGGAAAAATCAAAGGTAGATAAAAATGCTGGAGAAACTCAGCGGGGCAGCATCTGTGGAGCGAAGGAAAAGGTGACGTTTCGGGTCGAGACCCTTCTTCAGACTGATGTGGGGGTGGTGGAGGTGGGAAGAAGAAAGGAAGAGGCAGAGACAATGGGCTGTGAGAGAGCTGGGAAGGGGAGGGGAAAGAGGGAGAAAGAAGGACTACCTGAAATTGGAGGTCAATGTTCATACCGCTGGGGTGTAAACTACCCAAGCGAAATATGAGGCAACGCCTTCATAAAAGGAGTGGAGGGGTTACCTTATTGTTTGACGTAAACTCTGGGAATGTTCTGAACATTAATTAAAGTGAATTACATCTTCTGCGTTAACTGCAGTGTAAGTTGCACATTGTGCCTAATAATTGTTTCCCTCTCTATAGAACGTTTGGCAAAAGAAGAAAAGGAGTTCCTCAGACGGCGTAAGTAGTTATAAGAACTACCAATTGAATCAGAATACAGTATATTACATCGAAAAATGAGCTGCTGGAGAAACTTGGCAGCTGTATACTAAAGCTGTTTCTAGAGATGTTTGAATGGAACATTTTCTTTGGGATAAAGATCCTGTCAAGCTGTCGAACTAATTTTATGTAGTAAAGTGGTAAATTTGAACTTTTATCCATTGATGAAATGTGAGAGTCAAGGGTGTTAAATTGTCGTATGCACCAGGAACGCCACAATGAAATTCTTACTTGCTGCAACTATACAGGCCCATTAATGCAACAACACGAGAAATAAATATACAATCATCCACAGTACAATGGATTATCAGTTAACGAGGTAACCAGACCATAATTGTACAATCTGATGTACAGAGAGCATCCTAAACAAAGTCTACAGTAGTTTGTGGATGAGGTAGGCAGGTGTTTCAAGAACCTGATGGTTGATGTCAATAATATTGTGTATCACAAAATTCCAAGTTTGACCTCACCAACATCGTTTACAACTATAAAACGATGTCCCAACTTCTATGTTTAAGAAAGAACTGAAGATGCTGGAAAAATCGAAGGATACAACAAAAATGCTGGAGAAACTCAGCGGGTGAGGCAGCATCTATTGGAGAGAAGTCTGAAGAAGGGTCTCGACCCGAAACGTCGCCTATTCCTTCTCTCCATAGAAGCTGCCTCACCCGCTGAGTTTCTCCACCATTTATGTCCACCTCTCAACTTCTATACTCATTTCCCAGACTGATAGAAAATAGACAATAGGTGCAGGAGTAGACCATTCGGCCCTTCGAGCCGGCACCACCATTCAATGTGATCATGGCTGATCATCCCCAATCAGTACCCCGTTCCTGCCTTCTCCCCATATCCCCTGATTCCGCTATCTTTAAGAGCCCTATCTAGCACTCTCTTGAAAGTATCCAGAGAACCGGCCTCCACCGCACTCTGAGACAGAGAATTCCACAGATGCACAACTCTCTGTGTGAAAAAGTGCAACTCCACCCTAAATGGCTTAGCCCTTATTCTTAAACTGTGGCTCCTGGTTCTAGACTCCCCCAATATCAGGAACGTGTTTCCTGCCTCTAGCATGTCCAAACCCTGAATAATCTTACATGTTTCAATATGATCCCCTCTCATCCTTCTAAACTCCAGAGTACACTGGCCCAGCCGCTCCATTTTCTCAGCATATGACAATCCCGCCATCCTGGGAATTAACCTACGCTGCACTCCCTCAATAGCAAGAATGTCCTTCCTCAAATTAGGGGACCGAAACTGCACACAATACTCCAGGTGTGGTTTCACTAGGGCCTTGTACAACTGTAGAAGGACCTGTTTGCTCCTATACTCAACTCCTCTTGTTATGAAGGCCAACATGCCATTTGCTTTTTTCACTGCCTGCTGTACCTGCATGCTTACTTTCATTGACTGATGAACAAGGATCCCCAGATCATGTTGTACTTCCCCTTTTCCAAACTTGACACCATTTAGATAATAATCTGCCTTCCTATTTTTGCTACCAAAGTGGATATCCTCACATTTATCCACATTAAACTGCAATTTGCTAATGTTACTTTGAATCCCTTCATCTAAATCATTGAAGTATATTATAAATAGCTGCAGTCCCAGCACTGAGCCTTGCGGTACCCCACTAGTCACTGCCTGCCATTCTGAAAGGGGCCCGTTAATCCCCCCTACTCTTTGTTTCCTGTCTGCCAACCAATTTTCTATCCATGTCAGCACTCTATCCCCAATACCATGTGCCCTAATTTTGCCCTTTATTCTCATATGTGTGACCTTATCAAATGTTTTCTGAAAGTCCAGGTACACTACATCCACTGGCTCTCCCTTGTCAATTTTCTTAGTTACATCCTCAAAAAAAATTCCAGATGATGAATGCCAGCATGCTAAAAGCCTTCTTAACCACCCTATCTATCTGCAATCCCACTTTCATGGAACTATGCACTTGTACTCCTAGATAACTCTGCTCTTCAACACTTCCCAGGGCGTTACCATTCACTGTGAAGGTCCTGTCCTGGTTGGATCCTGTCCTAAAATGCAACTCCTCACACTTATCTGAATTAAACTCCATTTGCAATTTCTTGGCCCACTTGCTCAGATGATTAAGATCCCACTGTAATTCATAATAATCAAGTCAAGTCAAGAGAGCTTATTGTCCCAGATAGGACAATGAAATTCTTGCTTGCTGCAGCACAACAGAATATTGTAAGCATAAATACAGAACAGTTCAGTTCAATATACACATAAATAAACAGATAAAGTGCAATAGGCTGTTACAGTTCAGAGTCTGTTTGTTGGTGAGTTTAATAGCCTGATGGCTGTGGGGAAGAAGCTGTTCCTGAACCTGGATGTAACAGATTTCAGGCTCCTGTACCTTCTACCCGATGGTAGCGGAGAGATGAGTGCGTGGCCCGGATGGTGTGGGTCCTTGATGACGTTGGCAGCCTTTTTGAGGCAGCAACTGCGATAGATCCCTTCGATGGTGGGGAGGTCAGAGCCGATGATGGACTGGGCAGTGGTCACAACTTTCTGCATTATAATATTTATAATATACATCTTCACTGTCGACAATACCACCTGTTTGAAAGCAGTACCCCCCGTAGAATAAAAGGTAAACAAAATGGGTAGAAAATTATCTAAGTGCCAGGAAACAGAATGTAGTGGTGATGATTGTTTTTCAGACTGGAGGAAGGTGTACTGGAGTACCCCAGGGATCTCTACCACGACCAATGTTATTTCTTAATACATGTTAATGACAGGTATGCACGTGGCATAATTTCCAATTTTAGATGATACAATGCAGTGCATTGTGAGGGTAGATGCATATTATAGGCATTAAAATGTAATTTATTATTGTTCAATAGTTGTACTTTTGCTTTGCTGAGACCGTATCATTCTCTCTGTTAACAGGAAACGAAATGTTGGCTTCAGAATTAGGTGTAGGTAAGTAATATGGGTCGGAGAAATCCCACTTACAATTTTATTTTGAACAGAATTGCAATTTTAAAGTTAAAATTGTTGGTGTTTATCAGTTGTAGAAAAATCTCCGGGATATATATTTGGAATAATTTCAGAAATCCTTCATAGTAACTTGGACTGAAACCCTAGAGAGGCCAGGAAGTCTGACAAATTTCCACAGGAACTCCAAGTGATTACATTGGGTTCCTCCATTTTCCTGGAAAAGTGGACTCACATAAATCAAAGATCTACTTAGTGTGAGGAATTCTAGTTAAAGTCCGTGGGCCCCAGATATTTTATTCCAGGCAGCTGTCAATGACCCAGTAATGAATCCATTAACGATCAGGCGAGGGAGGAAGGAACTATGAGTGAAGCAGATATGGGGATAAGACTCAGCCCAGACAGGCTCTTGTGGCCAGACTGAATAATAGAAGATAAGACAGTATCATGATATAGGTGCCCATCCTGGTTGTGTTAATAAAAGTGGATGTTGTGGTGAACAGACAAAGTAAGATGCTATCCTCTCGGGCAAGAAGAGTAAGGGGGAAGACCCTGTTTTCCATCCAGTACCAATGACCGGAAGAGAACATGGACTGTTAAGCTGTTGTGGTCCACCTCACTTAGAATAGAATAGAATTGAATAGAATGCCATTTATTGTCATTCAAACAGACAAGGTTCGAACGAAAGTTCGTTCCTACAGTCATAACATCAAAAAAAAAAAAACAAGACACACAATTAACACAATTTACACAAACATCCATCACAGTGAATCTCCAAACACCTCCTCACTGTGATGGAAGGCAAAAGTCTTATCTCTTCCCTGTTCTTTGTTTCTTCTCCCGCGGTCCAGCAGTCCAACTGCTGCGTCGAGGCGATCGAGGCTCTTGAGGTTAAAGCCCCCGGCGGGCGATGGTAAGTCCTGCAGCCATTTAGGCTGCACTGGGCGATGTAAGGCCCTGCTCCGGGTCTTGATGTTAAAACCCCCGGCGGGCGATGGTAAGTAAGTCCCGCGGCCGTTTAAGCCGCGCCGGGGGATGTAAGGCCCCGCTCCGGGTCGTTTTAAACCCCGCGATTCGGGCGGGAGAAGTTGCCGTTGCGGGAGCACCGAAAAGCGGTCTTCCACCAGGGACCTGCGAGCTCCCGATGTTACCGTCCACCGGGCCTGCGGCCGGAGCCTCCGACGCACCGGTCGGGTCGCAGACCTTGAAGACGGTAACTTAGGGAGGCAATGTGCAAATATTGCATCCAAAATATAAAGTAGAATCACAAAGACATTTATCTTGAGATTACTACATGATCCACTGTTTCATGAGATTTGATAACTAAAACTAGAAGCTTCATGATTTAAATACACGTGTTGTTTATTTGCAGCCGGAAGTGTAAACATGGAACAAACTGAAGAAGAATGTAAGTTCAGACATTACGCTAGTTCACACATTTTAACATCTTTAAAATCGGATTGTATGTTGCCAAGTATGATTTGACTTTTACGTCGCCATTGGCTCGTTCGTGCAAAAAATCTAACGGTTTCTCACAGTTCCACAGCAAGGTTTCCCAGGCCTGTGAAATAGGTATGTTGAATTAAGAAGGAGGGAGACTTCTGCAAATACTCAGCTTGAAAGGCAGCATCCGTAAAGAGGGAAACAGAATTCATACTTCAGGTCAATGACCCATTATTCTGTGACCTAAAATGTTAATCTTCATTCTCTCCCTGCTGATGAGTAATCAGTTCAGATAAATGTAAGTTGGTGCATTTTGGGAAGTCATACCAGGGTAGGATATTCACCATGGATAGTAGTGCCCTGGGGAGTGTTGTAGAGCAGAGGGATTTGGGACTACAAGTACATCGTTTTCTGAAAAAGGCATCACAGATAGATATGTGGTGAAGAAAGCTTTTGGCACATTGGCCTTCATCAGTCAGGGAACTGAATATAAGCGTCAGGATGTTATGTTCTGGTTGTACAAGACTTTGATGAGGCCGCACCTGTGAACAATTCAACCTGTATTGTTTACAGTTTAGTTTGCCCCTCGATAGAAAAAACACAATTATGCTGCAACAATTGAAAAAGAGATTTACAAGAATGTTGCCAGGACTCGAGGGCCTGAGCTACAGGGAGAGGTTGGGCAGACTCAGACTTTATTCCTTGGAGCAAAGGGGATTGAGGGATGATCTTATAGAGGTCCATAAAATCATGAGAGGAATAGATAGGGTGAATGCACAGAATCATTTTCACAGAGTAGGTGCATCAAAACATAGAGGGCACAGGTTTAATGTGAACGGAATCTTAGCAGCAACTTTTTCACGCCATAGGTATAGGGAACAAGCTGCCAGTGGAAGTGATTGAGACAGGCCCTATAACAGCATTTAAAACAGCATTTGGACAGGTACATGGATAGGAATGGTTTAGAGAGATGCGGGCCAAATACCGGCAATGGGACCAGCTCTGATGGGGCATCTTGGTCAACATGGAGAGTTGGGCCGAGAGCCTGTTTCCGTGCTGTATGACTCTATGACTCAATATTCCCTATCCAGCTACGTATTTCCAGCATTCCTGTTTTTATTACAGATTTACAGCACCTGGAGTTTATTTTGCTTTTTGCAATGCTTTGCATTCTTAGCCTAAATCTCTTTTGTCAAGCTCATGTAGATGAGTCATCAAGTGGATAAACATGTACTGGCATTGCCTTGGATGGCATCTCACAGCTTGTGCTGCTCAGGTCAGCAGCTAAATCATTGGAGAAGCAAAAACATGAAGGCATTTAACTTGAGGGTAAAAAGATGATTCACTACCACTTTCTTGTAGTTAATTGGCGAGGGGAAATAAATGCTGGCTTTGGCTGCGATGCCTTTATTCTGAAAATAAATAAGTAGCAAATAAACAAATGACAAAATTGTATCAAAGCCATTTGAAAATATTTGTCCAATATTTATTACAAGAGTGGGGAAGTTGAATTTCCAATCTATTGACAGCTGCATAAGACCTTGGTCAGGCTGCATTTATAGTATTGTGTGCAGTTCTAATCACCCACCATAGAAGGATGTGGAGGCTTTGAAGAGGGCACAGAAGAGGTTTACCAGAATACTGGCTAGATTAGAGGGTATTCGCTATAAGGACAAGTTGAATAAAACTTGAATTGTTTTCTCTGCAACATCGCAGGCTGAGGGGAGACTTGATAGAAGTATATACAATTATGAGAGCCACAGATAGGATAGACAGTCAGAACCTTTTTTCACCACGGTGGAAATGTCAAAGACGAGAGGGCACAGCTTTAAGGTCAGTAGTTTAAAGGAGAGCAGGTTTTTTACACAGACAGTGGTGGGTGCCTGGAATGCATCGACAGTGGTGGCGGCGGAAACAGATACAATAAGAGGCTTTTACATAGGCATATAGATATGCAGGGAATAGAGGCATATGAATCATGTGCAGATTAGTTTAATTTGGTATCACGTTCAGCACAGACATTGTGAGCCGAAGGACCTGTTCTTCCACTGTACTGTTGTGTGTTGTATTTTCTGACAGGTTTAGAGTGACTCTCAGTCTGAATATTGAATGGTATTTGTATTGGGGCGAATCCCATTCACTTCAGATTTGCAGCTGGTCTTTTCTGATTGTATTGCATTGCATTCGCAGCATGTTTTAACAGCCTGAACAATTTTCTTTTCTGTTGACGGTAAAATGAAAGAAAATCAGAAAAGCTGATTCACTTTAACTAACAAAAATAATCACTTTAACTTAGAATAAAATGGGAATTTTCTCTATAATTGTTCTCCTTCCACTCAGGTATGGGATTTAAAATTTAAAAACGGTATGTAACACATCTTTTATGTTATATTAACATCTTGGCATTCCTCTGACCACAGATAGGTTGGCGCGAGAAGAACAAGAATTTCTGGAACTTGGTATGCAGAGTAGTTTAGTTTAGATTAGTTTAGAGAAAGAGCGTGGAGACAGGCCCTTCGGCCCACCGAGCCCGCACCGACCAGTGATCCCCACACAACAACACTACCCTACACACACGAGGGACAATTTTACATTTACACCAAGCCAATTAACCTAGAAACCTGTACGTCTTTGGAGTGTAGGAGGAAACTGAAAATCTCGGAGAAAACCCATGCAGTTCACTCGGAGAACGTACACACTCCGTACAGACAAGCACCCGTAGTCAGGATTGAACCCAGGTCTCTGACGCTGTAAGGCAGTAGTTCTATCGCAATGCCACCGTGCCGCTCTAAGTAGTGGAAAGAATTTGAAGGCTCATGGGGCCTGTCCAAATGAATATAGTTCCAATGTGAACTAACACTTAAGATAAGATAGTTTGAGATATTGGGAACAAATGCTGAGTTATCATCTCAAATTAAAATAAAATTAAAGTACAGGTTTCAGAGGTTATGGGGAGAAGGGTGGAGAATGGGATTAGGGGGGAGATCAGCCATGATTGAATGGTGGAGTATACTTGATGGGCCAAATGGCCTAATTCTACCCCTATTCCTTATGAACTTAATGGGATAATATAGAACTGAGTTGAATGGGTTATCAATGGTCAGTGTGGACTTGGTGGGCCGAAGGGCCTGTTTCCATGGTGTATCTTTATAATCTATATTCCATACTACCCTGGAGCTTTTTCATTTTTCAAAATGTGATTACAGATGTGCTCCTCTCTCTTCCTTAGACTATCTGAAGGTCTACCATATTCCCCAGCAATGTGACAATACTTTTTTTCATTTTTATTCAATGTAACTTCTTCCGCTGATCATTGTAACATATCATTCAAGAGTCAAGAGTTTAATTATCATATGTACCAGCAATGGAACGATGAAGTTCTTACTTGCTGCAGCTTAACATGCCCATAAAAAAACAAGAACATGCAAATAAATATATAATACAATTAATTAATAACTGTAATATTAGGTAATCATAATATTGCAAAACCAAAGTCCATAGTGCAACCAAAGTCATTGTCCATAGATCATATCTGCTAAGGTTACTGTTGTGTTGTGTTCAAGAGCCTAATGGTTGCTGGGAGGAAGCTGTTCTTCAACCTAGTGGTCATGGTTGGCTGGCCCTTGTACTAATTCCTGATGATAGTAGCGCAATGAGAGCGTGACCAGGGTGGTGTGAGTCTGTGATGAAATTAACTGCCTTTTTTGAGGCAGTGTCGACTTTAGATTCCTTCGATGAAGGGGACGTTAGAACGTGTGATGGACTGGGCAATGTCACTCTCTGTCATCTTTGTCCCTGGATGTTGGGGTTGCTGAACCAAGCCCTGGTGCAACCAGTCAATATGTCCTCGACCGCACACCTATGGAACTTCGATAGAGTATTCCAGGACATACTGAATCTCCTCAATCTTCTCAAAGAGGAGATGAGCTTTGTGATGGCATTGCTGTGTTGGCCAACAGTTGATACAACAGTCTGACAGTTGTGATTGCTTGCGTAAGAAGGATCTGTAGATGCTGGTTTAAACTGAAGATAGACACTGGAGTAACTCAGGCAGCATCTCTGGCGAGAAGGGATGGGTGAAATTTCAGGTCGAGACCCTTCTTCAGACTGGTTAGGGGTAATAGACGGTGATGTGGAGAGATAAAGAACAAAGATATGCATAAAGGTAAGGATGATAAAGGAAACATGCCATTGTACGCTTGTTTGTAGGGTGGAAATGAGAAGCTTGTGCGACTTGGGTGGGGGAGGAATAGAGAGAGGGAATGCCGGGGCTACCTGAAGTAAGAGAAATCAATATATCACTGGGCTTTAAGACAATGGACAATAGACAATAGATACAGGAGTAGGCCATTTGGCCCTTCGAGCCAGCACCGCTATTCAATGTGATCATGGCTGATTATCCATAATCAGTACCCCGTTCTTGCCTTCTCCCCATATCCCTTGACTCCGTTATCTTTAAGAGCTCTATCTAACTCTCTCTTGAAAGCATCCTGAGAACTGGCCTCCACCGCCCTCTGAGGCAGAGAATTCCACAGTCTCACAACTCTCTGTGTGAAAAAGTATTTCCTTATCTCCTTTCTAAATGGCTTACCCCTTATTCTTAAACTGTGGCCCCTGGTTCTGGACTCCCCCAAGCTGCCCAAGCGAAATATGAGATGCTGTTCCTCCAATTTGAGTTTAGCCTCACTCTAACAATGGAGGAGACCGAGGACAGAAAGGTCTGTAGGAATGGGAAGGGGAATTAAAGTGTCCAGCAACCAGGAGATCAGGTAGGTTCAGGCTGGCTGAGCGAAGGTGTTCCCCAAAACGATCGCCCAGTGCGTTTGGTCTCGCCGATGTATAAGAGTCCACATCTTGAACAACGGATACAGTAGATGAGGTTGGAAGTGGTGCAAGTGAACCTCTGCCTAACCTGAAAGGATTGTCGGGGTCCCTGGACAGAGTCATGGGAGGAGGTATAGAGAAAGGTGTTGCATCTTCTGCGGTTGCAGGGGAAGGTACCTGGGGAGCGGGTGGTTTGGGTGGGAAGGGTTGAGGAGTTGCGGAGGGAATGGTCTCTGCGGAAGGCGGAAAGGGGTGGAGATGGTAAAAATGTGGCTCGTGGTGGGATCCCGTTGAAGTTGGCGTAAATGTTGGAGGAATTGTGATTGCTTCTTTAGTTATTATTGCCATGCACTCTCCTTTATCCATGCATAGACTTCTGACAGCCTTTCAATAACAGCTGAAGTATTGTATGTTCATCCGTCTTTTAGCCCCATTGATTAATTTACCTTGTAAACTCCTTGCGCCTCCTAAAGCTCCATTCTTCTTCTATCGATATAAAGTGCTGGAGTGACTCAGCAGGTCAGGCAGCATCTGTGGAGAAAATGGATAGGTGACGCTTCAGGTTGGGACCTCTTGTGCCTGTTTCCAACCGTATTTGGAGTTTGAATGCTGATGCAGGAATGATCCCTTCGATGGTGGGGAGCCATCAAAGGAATGTACAGGAAGCATTGCCTTAGAAGATTGAGGAGATTCAGTATGTCCTTGAATACTCTATCGAAGTTCCACAGGTGTACGGTAGAGAGCATATTGACTGGCTGCATCAGGGCTTGGTTCAGCCAATATCGTCAAGGACCCACATCCCTCTTGCCATGCTCTCATTTCACTTTTGGCATCAGGAAGTAGGTACAGGAGCCTGAAAAGTGTGACTTCCGGCTCAAGATCAGCTTCTTCCTAAAGGGGCTGTTCCACCGTACAAGCTAATTCAAGAGTTCTCCTGAGTTTAAAAAAAAAAATCTAACTCGTGGTAAGCACGTAGAATGTACGTTGCGGGTACGTCGGAGCTCGGGACGTAACACTAACAGCACTTAACGGCTCGTAACGCTAACGGCAGGTACACGGGAAACGCAGTAAGCTCGTGAAGATTTTTCAACATGTTGAAAAATGTCCACGAGAGCCCCGAGTACCCACGAGCGGCCATTACCGTAATTTTCAGAGTTCGAATCGGGGAAACTCAGGAGAACTCTTGAATTAGCTTGTACAGTGGGACAGCCCCATAACAATAATCAGGCTCTTGTACACCACACAATGGCTTTGGTGATTTTTGCACTTGTATTGTAGTTATTAGTTAATTTATTGAATTTTTGTTTATTATAAATTATCTACGTGTATTGTGTTTACAGGCCTATGCTACTTCAAGTAAGAATTTAATTGTTCGAATGCCAGTACATGTGACAATTAAACACTCTTGACTATCTCGGCTCTTCACTCTTGACATAGCCAGGGCTCAAAATTCAGCTCTTGGACAAGAAGGCATGTCTTCACCAAAAGAGTAGCAATTCCTTGAATTTTCTCTCCAACTGGGGTAGGGGGCTAGGTAACATGGTGTCCTGTTGCAAATTTATCATTATTAAAATTAACAAATGACAAAGGTATATTTATCCCCTACTCCCAATTCCTCCCTCTGCGCCACATCTACGCCCAGGATGAGGTTTTCCATACTAGATCGTCGGAGGTGTCCTCATTCTTTAGGAAACGGGGGTTCCCCTCTTCCATTATAGATGAGGCTCTCATTAGGGTCTTCTCGATTTCCCGCAGCTCCGATCTTGGTCCCCCTTCCCCCATTCGCAACAAGGACAGAGTCCCCCTTGTCCTCACCTTCCACCCCATCAGCCGTCGCATACAGCATATAATCCTCCAACACTTTCACCACTTCCAACGTGATCCCACTAATTAGCACATCTTCCCATCTTCACCCCTTTCTGCTTTCCGCAGAGACCGTTCCCTCCGCAAATCCCTGGTCACCCAAACCACCCCATCCCAAGCCAGTACCGCCATTCAATGTGATCATGGCTGATCATCCACAATCAGTACCCCGTTCCTGCCATCTCCTCATATCTCCTGACTCCACTATCTTTAAGAGCCCTATCTAGATCTCTCTTGAAAGTATCCAGAGAACCGGCCTCCACCGCCCTCTGAGGCAGAGATTTCCACAGACTCACAACTCTCTGTGTGAAAAAGTGTTTCCTTATCTCCATTCTAAATGGCTTACCCCTTATTCTTGAAAAGTGGTCCCTGGTTCTGGACACCTAACATTGGGAACTTGTTTCCTGCCTCCAGCGTGACGAAACACTTAATAATCTTATATGTTTCAATAAGATGCCCTCTCATCCTTCTAAATTCCAGAGTATACAAGCCCAGCTGCTCCATTCTCTCAGCATACGACAGTCCCGCCATCCCGGGAATTAACCTTGTGAACCTACGCTGCACTCCCTCAATAGCAAGAATGTCCTTTATCAAATTTGGAGACCAAAACTGCACACAATATTTCTGGTGTAGTCCCACTAGGCCCCTGTACAACCTCTTTGCTCCTATACTCAACTCCTCTTGTTATGAAGGCCAACATGCCATTCACTCTCTTCACTGCCTGCTATACCTGCATGCTTACTTTCATTGACTGATGAACAAGAACCCCCCAAATCCTGTTGTCTTCCCCTTTTCCCAACTTGACACCATTTTATATATTAATCTGCCTTCCTTTTTTTGCAACCAAAGTGGATAACCTCACATTTATCCACATTAAACTTCATCTGCCATGCATCTGCCCGCTGACCCAACCTGTCCAAGTCACCCTGCATTCTCATAGCATCCTCCTCACAGTTCACACTGCCGCCCAGCTTTGTGTCATCTGAAAATTTGCTATAGTTACTTTGAATCCCTTCATCTAAATCATTGACGTATATTGTAAATAGCTGCGGTCCCAGCATCGAGCCTTGCGGTACCCCACTAGTCACTGCCTGACATTCTGAAAGGGACCCGTTAATCCCTACTCTTTGTTACCTGTCTGCCAACCAATTTTCTATCCATGTCAGCACTCTACCCCCAATACTATGTGCCCTAATTTTGCCCACTAATCTCCTATGTGGGGCCTTATCAAATGCATTCTGAAAGTCCAGGTACACTACATCCACTGGCTCTCCCTTGTCCATTTTCCTAGTTACATCCTCAAAAAATTCCAGAAGATTAGTCAAGCATGATTTTCTGCTGACTCGGACCGATCCTGTTACTGCTATCCAAATGTGCCGCTATTTCATCTTTTATGATGGACTCCAGCATCTTCTCCACCACTGATGCCAGGCTAACTGGTCTATAATTCCCTGTTTTCTCTCTCCCTCCTTTCTTATAAAGTGGGATAACATTAGCTACCCTCCAACCCACAGGAAATGATCCTGAATCTATAGAACATTGAAAAATGATCACCAATGCATCCATGGTTTCTAGAGCTACTTCCTGAAGTACCCTGGGATGCAGACCATCAGGCCCTGATGATTTATCAGCCTTCAGTCCCATCAGTCCATCCAACACCATATCCTGCATAATGTGAATTTCCTTCAGTTCCTCCGTCACCACAGATCCTCTGGCCACTAGTACATCAGGAAGATTGTTTGTGTCCTCCTTAGTGAAGACGGATCCAAAGTACCTGTTCAACTCGTCTGCCATGTACTTGTTCTCCATAATAAATTCACCTGTTTCTGTATTAATGGGTCCAACTTTGGTCTTAACTAATATTTTCCTCTTCACATACCTAAAGAAATTTGACTATCTTCCTTTATATTCTTGGCTCGCTTTTTAATTATCTTCTGTTGCTCTTTAAACGTTACCCAATCCTCTGGCTTCCCGCTCAACTTTGCTACGTCGTACTTCTTCTCTTTTGTTTTTGTACTGTCCCTGACTTCCCTTGTCAGCCACAGATGCCCCTTACTCCCCTTGGAATCTTTCTTCCTCTTTGGAATGAACAGATCCTACACCTTCTGTATTATTCCCAGAAATACCTGCCATCGTTGTTCCACTGTCATCCCTGCTAGGGTATCTTTCCAGTCAACTTTGGCCAGCTCCTCCCTCATGGCTCCATAGTCCCCTTTGTTCAACTGTAATACTGACACCTCCGATTTACCCTTCTCCCTCTCAAATTGTAGATTAAAACTTATCATATTTTGGTCACTACCTCCTAATGGCTCCTTAACCTCAAGTTCCCTTATCAAATCTGGTTCATTACACAACACTAAATCCAGAATTGCCTTCTACCTGGTAGGCTCCAGTACAAGCTGCTCTAAGAATCCATCACGGAGGCACTACACAAACTCCCTTTCTTGGGGTCCAGTACCAACCTGATTTTCCCAGTCTACCTGCATGTTGAAATCTCGCATAACAACCGTAGCATTACCTTTATCAGCCATGATCATATTGAATGGCGGTGCAGGCTCGAAGGGCCGAATGGCCTACTCCTGCACCTAATTTCTATGTTTCTATGTTTCTATGTTTATGACATGCCATTTATAACTCTTGTTTCAACTTGCACCCTATATTGGTCCTGCTGAGTTACTCCAGCATTTTGTGTCTATCTTCCAGCATCTGCAGTTCTTTCCTGTACAATATAGGATAGTTCATCTCTAAGCAATGATTTATTGATATGGAATTTTTCTTATGGTATATTCAGATATGTCAGTTATTTTTTGTTTTATTTTATTCATGCAGAAATGAAGGTGGCTGAGGACTTCGAGAAAGGCAAGTTTTCCAAAGTTTAATTGAATGCAAGAGCAGCCAATGTAAATAGTGCTGTAAACTATTTTGGGGAATTGGATTAAAAAAAATTATTGAAGTGTATATATATAAATAATCACTGGGTTAGTTTGCTGACCCTTGCACTGTAACTGAGACCAGAATGCTGTATTGTAACACAAGGGTCATCTTTATAATTCTCTGGCTCTCTGAACCAAACCAAACAAATAGTCGTGTGTGCATCATTTGGTGTTCCTAAAATAAATATTTAGGACATCAGACTTATTGTAACTAGTTTGATGGTAGGAAGCAGAGGGTGATGGTGGAAAGTTGTTATTCAGACTAGAGGTTAGTGGTGTGCCACAGGTGTCGGTGCTGACCCCATTGCTGTATATCAACAATTTGGATGAGAATGCACAAGGCATGATTGGTAAGTTTGTAGGTGACAGTAAAATAGGTGATATCGTAGAAGGTGAAGATGGTTAGCATGAATTTCAGTGGGATTTTGATCAGCTGAACAAGTGGGCAGAGGAATGGCAAATGCAGTTTAATTCAGATAAGTGTGAGGTGTTCCATTTTGGGAAGTCAAATCAGTCAGTGGATGGTAGGACCCTGGGTAGTGGAGCAGAGGGATCTAGGAGTACAAGTACACAGTGTTCTAAAAATGGCATTTTAGATGGTCAAAGTGGTGTACTGGCCTTCATCAGTCAGGGCACTGAGTACAAGAGTTGGGATGTTATGTTACAGTTGTACAAGATATTCAAGAGACCTCACTTGATATTGGTACTGATCTATTATTGCCACGTGTACCGACATACAGTGAACAATTTTGTTTGTGCGCTATCCAGTCAAATCATACTCTACACGAGTACAATCAAACCATACACAAGTACAACAGGTAATGCAAAGAGTGCAGAATATAGTAATAACATATTATGCATTGCAGTTACAAAGTGAAGATTACTAAAAAGTGCAAGGGCCGCAATAAAATAGATTGGGAGATAGGAACCACAACCTTATCTTATGAGGCGACTGGTCATCAGTCTGATGACAGTGGGGAAAAAAGCTGTTCCTGATTCTGGTGGTAGGTGCTTTCAAGCTTCTGTACCTTCTGTCGGATGGAAGAGGGGAGAAGAGGGAATGATTGGGTGTGCGTGGTCCTTGAATGCAGTGTCTTTTCGGATGAAATAGATGAATACTGCTGTAGTTTACACCAACTTATGATATCAAAAACCTAAGCCTCATGAATGTACCAATTGCAATGTATTTCTATTTATAATTTATAACATGGCATTTTTTGATACTGACTGACCAATTCCATCAACAGAATTCTTTCAACTGGAAGAACAGAGAATAATTCGAAACGGTACGTCTTATTTGGAAGCAAGGTTTTAAATTCTACAAAATAAATGCCAAATATTCCAGTGCTTAGAAGTCTGACGGAAAAAATGAAAATGATTGAAATGTCCAGCAGGTGGACAGCATCTATGAAGAGGGAAACGAAGTTGGTCTTTCAAATTAATGATTTTATTATCTGTTCTCATGAAAGATCATTGAATTAAATTTTAACAATTTTCTTCTCCATTGATGCTGCCATATTGCTTAATATGGTCACTGTCTTCTGTATCTCAGGAAGTTATATATTTATATGAGACTGGACCAAGTGGGACCCATTGGGTCCCTGTCACATGGGAGGCCTGGTTCCCCCAACGCAATTACCTTGCCATCCCTCCTCCTACCCCTATCCTCCTCCATTCCCCCCTCATCCTGCAGAACTCCTCCCCCTACTCTTCACCCTCACTCTTCCTTCCCCTCTTCCCCTCCCCCACTGCCTCCCTCATCTCTCCCTCCCTCTTTCCCCTACCCTCAGTCAATGAAAATCGCGATTTTAAAAAAAAAGGGAGTTTTTCCCCGTGATTTTTTATGTAAATAGAAACATAGAAACATAGAAAAGGTGCAGTAGGCCATTCAGCCCTTCGAGCCTGCACCGCCATTCAATATGATCATGGCTGATCATCCAACTCAGTATCCTGTACCTGCCTTCTCTCCATAACCCCTGATCCCTTTAGCCACAAGGGCCACATCTAACTCCCTCTTAAATATAGCCAATGAACTGGCCTCAACTACCTTCTGTGGCAGAGAATTCCACAGATTCACCACTCTCTGTGTAAAAAATGATTTTCGCATCTCAGTCCTAAAAGATTTCCCCCTTATCCTTAAACTGTGACCCCTTGTTCTGGACTTCCCCAACATCGGGAATAATCTTCCTGCATCTAGCCTGTTCAACCCCTTAAATGGAAACCTCCTCCCTATCCCACCCACCCACAATGAAAGTTACAATCTTTTTTCAAATTAAATCTCCCCCCTATCCCACCCCCCCCCCCCCCCCCCCCCACAATGAAAACCGCTATTTTTTTCCGTAAATGTAACCGCCCCCGAAGAATTTGATTAAAAATCAGTTTTTTTTTAAATCACGATTTTTAATGTAAATGTATTGGGATCCCATTGTGAATGAAAACGGAAGAATTTGAATAAAACTGAATTTTTTATGTAAATGAGATTTGGGATCCAATTGTAACTAAAATTAGAGCACATGGTATTATGGGTAGGGTGTTGACATAGATAGAAAATTGGTTGGCAGACCGAAAGCAAAGTGTAGGAGTGAACGGGTCCTTTTCAGAATGGCAGGCAGTGGCGAGTGGAGTGCCGCAAGGCATGGTGTTGGGGCCGCAACTGTTTACCATATATATTAATGATCTGGAAGAGGGAATTAGGAGCAACACTAGCAAGTTTGCAGATGACACAAAGCTGGGTGGCAGTGTGAACTGTGAAGAGGACGTTAGGAGGTTGCAGGGTGACCTGGACAGGTTAAGTGAGTGGGCAGATGTGTGGCAGATGCAGTATAATATAGATAAATGTGAGGTTATCCACTTTGGCGGCAAAAACAAGGGGGCAGATTATTATCTCAATGGGGTTAGGTTAGGTAAGGGGGAGGTGCAGCGAGACTTGGGCGTCCTTGTACACCAGTCACTGAAAGTTGGCGTGCAGGTACAGCAGGAAGTGAAGAAAGCTAATGGAATGTTGGCCTTCATAACAAGAGGATTTCAGTATAGGAGTAAAGAGGTTCTTCTGCAGTTGTATAGGACTCTGGTGAGACCACATCTGTTGTACAGTTTTGTGTACAGTTTTGGTCTCCTAATTTGAGGAAGGACATCCTTGTGATTGAGGCAGTGCAGCGTAGGTTCACGAGATTGATCCCTGGGATGGCGGGACTGTCATATGAAAAAAGATTGAAAAGACTAGGCTTGTATTCACTGGAGTTTAGAAGGATGAGGGGGATTCTTATAGAAACATATAAAATTATAAAAGGACTGGACAAGCTAGATGCAGGAAAAATGTTCCCAATGTTGGGCGAGTCCAGAACCAGGGGCCACAGTCTTAGAATAAAGGGGAGGTCATTTAAAACTGAGGTGAGAAAAATACCTTTTCACCCAGAGAGTTGTGAATTTATGGAATTTTCTGCCAAGTCACTGGATGGATTTAAGAGAGAGTTAGATAGAGCTCTAGGGGCTAGTGGAGTCAAGGAATATGGGGAGAAGGCAGGCATGGGTTATTGAAAGGGGACGATCAGCCATAATCACAATGAATGGCAGTGCCGGCTTGAAGTGCCGAATGGCCTCCTCCTGCACCTATTTTCTATGTTTCTATGTTTCTATGTAACGTCATATGCTGCTAACAGGCAGTGCAAGTGGAAGTGATTTTTCAAAGTGGTTTTTGTGAAGTTTAAAATGAGAATAATTTGTAAAATATACCATCAATCTGAACAAAACGATACAGCACACCACAGGACAATGGTGAGTAAGGTGGGCCACAAATTGTAGTGCTATCGTTTTATTTCAAGTTACGCTTTTGGCGTAATTTCAGGATCACACTCCTCACGCACACATACAAACAAGGTGAGATTTTTAGTAATATACTAGACCAAGTGGGACCCGTTGGGTCTCTGTCACATGGGAGCCCTGGTCCCCCAATGCAACCAGTTCCCCAAAAGCAATTTTCGACCACTCACCTCTTCCCCCAACATAACCCGTTCCCCAATGCAATACTGCACCACTTACCCATAGCCCCCAACTGTGCCGGTCGGCTCATTTTTAACGCAATATTCGACCACTCACCCATAGCCCCCACGGGGGTCCTGATCCCCCAACGCAACCCGTTCCCCTAATGCAATATTCCACCACTCACCCATAGCCCCCAATGAGGTTGGTTCATTTTTTCACCCTCCCTCATTTTAAACTTTAAAAAAAATGCAATTGCACTATCATTTTTTAATTCTTTAATGCGATGTAGGTGCCACAGACAAGGCCATCTTTTGTTATCCAAATCTAATCATTAAACTTTCAATTTAAAGAGCAATTAAAAGGCTTTGCAATCACATATATGCTGGGTTACACTGGCAGATTCTTCCCCTGAAGGACATTTTCTGGCAAGGACTCGGTGTCCTGGGATAGCAACAATGTAGCGGGTAGGGCTACAATCCCCATTGTGACGTCACAGTTGGGAACTGCCAGTGCAGATTTGAAGAAATCCTTCTCAAAGTGGGATTTTGTCAAGCTAAAAATTTTAATAAGTTGTGAAATATAATATCAATCTGAATGAAACTTGACACAAATCACCACAGGACAATTGTGAGTAAGGTGGTGCAAGAGTTTAAGCGCTACCATGTACCGTTTTGGTGTAATGCCGGAATCACATACGCAGACAGACATGCACGCAGGCATGTGGGGGGTGGTGTGGGGGGTTGGGGTGGTGTGGGGGGTAGGGGGTGGTGTGGGTGGGGTGTTGTGGTGTGGGGTGGTGTGGGGTGGGGTAGTGTGTGGGGGGGGGTGGGGTGGGGTGGTGTGTGGGTGGTGGGGCGGAGTGGTGTGGGGGCATGGGGAAAGGGTGAGGAACTGGGAGGGGTAAAGGGGTGTGTGTGTGTGAGGGGGGGAGGGGAGGTGTGAGGGGGAGGGGGGAAGTGGGAGGTGGGGGTGTGTGGGGAGGAGGGGGAGGGGGAAGGGAGGCGTGGGCGTGGAAATGGGGAGGGACTCCACTCAGCGGCCACCAGCCGCGGCACCACACAGCACTTCCCAACTCCACACAGCGGCTTACCCGACTCCACACAGTGCCTTTCCTGACTCCACTCTTGCGGACTCAATCAGCACGGCTTGTTTACTCAGCCCCGCCTCCGGGATTTTATTCTCCGGCAGATGCTGGAAGGGGTGTTACCTTCATGGTGACTGACAGGCGAGAAGACCAATCTGCTGTTCTCACAATTTTTTAAACCTTCATAACTTTTCTCATATTTCACCGATCGGAAAAAAACTCGGTGGCTTGGAGCAGAGGAAAACGGTGAGTAAGGTGGCAAAAAATCCTAGCGATGTAAGGTAGCGTTTATGTGCAAATTTAATTACAATGCAGACCGGAAGTGGTCAAGGTGAGAGTTTTATTAGATAGGATAGATAGATAGATAGATAGATAGATAGATAGATAGATAGATAGATAGATAGATAGATAGATAGATAGATAGATAGATAGATAGATAGAGATAGATTGAGATAGATTAGATAGCATAGACCTAGCAATCAGATAGATAACTCGATAACGATAGATATAGCATCGATAGATAGATAGATAGATAGATAGATAGATAGATAGATAGATAGATAGATAGATAGATAGATAGATAGATAGATAGATAGATAGATAGATAGATAGATAGATGTTTAGATGTTTAGATATTGAATGAGAGTATTTGCCAATAACATATGACTTAAGAAAGCATAAAGTCTTGTTACTCTACCAAATTGTCACATTGTATGGGTAGAATTTTGTAAAGCACAACAGCTCACCTGAGGACAATAAAAACATCAACATGGGGCTTGTGATATTGTTACAGCTTTTAATTTCAAAAGACTAAGTGATGTTTCATATTGCCAAAATATCTTTAAGTTGAGAAAACTAGCTTCCCTTTGGAAGATCCAAACTTCTAATTGATGACAACAATTTAACATCCCTTTCAGGCTACAAAGTCCATCTGAACATCTGCTATTTGCCATTACTCTGAGATGACAATAAATGCACAGATCTTACCCTGATATTTTTGGTTCAAATCAATTCCCAGTGTCTGTTGTCTGAAGAAGGATCCCTCCTGAAATGTTGCCTACCCATTCCCTCTGTGGATGCTACTTTACTCACCGAGTTCCTCCTGCGCTTTGTATTTTGCTCAAGATTCCAGCATCTGTAATTTCTTGCGTTGTGTCTGAAGATGGTCCTGACCCAAAATGCCATCTGTCCATTTCTTTACACACACACATACCTCCCTCCCTCCCTCCCTCCCTCCCTGTAAAAGTCTCATCTTTTGTGTATGTGTGTATGAGAGTTAGTATTTTCGCCAAAACGCTATGCGCTAGCGCTTAAATTTTTACATATTCTGACACATTTTCCCCCTCCACATTGTGATCAGGTTCGCAAGATTTGATCCTATATTTCACGTTATTGGTGAATAAAATTTAAAAAAAAGACAAAACGGCCTTTTTAACCGTCTTTCACACACAGGTTCTTCAACCAGCTTCGACCGATGACGTCACAATGAGGTGGGTGGGCACCATGGATCGGGTCAGCGCCCGTTTCACGCACACCCGCCCGCGGCCTTGCTCGGATCCTCAGGTCCACGTTCGCCCACGGCCTCGCTTGGGACCTTGGGTACACGCCCGCTCAGCGGCCTCGCTCAGGTCGACACTCGCCCACAGCCTTGCTCGGGTCCTCTGGTCCATGCCTGCCCGCGGCCTCCCTCCCTCCCACAGTGCGGTGCTCCCTCCTTGCCGCCCCTCCCTCCCTCTTTCCCAAAGCATGGTGCTCCCTCCTCACTGCCCCTCCCCCTCCATCCCTCCCACACACTTTCCATAGCGGACCAAATATGATTTGAAAGTAATACACCCAACTCTCAACACCATGGTAAAGGAATTCAATCCCACTTACAGACCAGCTTCTAAAGTTATTCAAGGTCATTCTCCAACTTCACACTCCTGACGACAGCTCAGAGACGTCAATGCACATTGTTCTGAAATGTGCTCTGAGCAAGAGAAGGACCAAAATTGCAAAGCCATAGTTATCCCTTCCACCCCCCCCCCCAAACAACCCCCTCCCCCCCCCCCCATCATCCACACACCCCCTCCCCCCTACAGCCCCCACACACAACCCACTGCCCCCCACACCCCTGCGTTGTGTTGGGGAAACAGGTTGCATTGGGGGAATGGGTGAGTGCTGGAATATTGCGTTGGGGGAGTCTGCACTTGGTCAAGTATATTACTAAAACTCACATCTTCTTTGTTTCTATGCATGTGTGTGTGCCTGTCTGTCTATGTGATCCCGGAACTACGCCAAAATGGTACACGGTAGTGCTATAATCTCTGGACCACCTTACTCACAAGTGTCCTGTGGTGTGTATCAAGTTTCGTTCAGATTGATGTTATATTTACAAGTTATTCACATTTTTAACTTTACAAAATCCCACTTTGAGAAAAATTTCTTCCATCTGCACTGGCAATTACAGCTATGATGTCACAATGGGATCCAAATCCTTGCTGGCATTCCCGCAACAATGTTGCAGTCATACCAGCAAGTTTTTAAAGTTTAAAAACAGGGAGGCTGAACAGGAGGGGGAAGTTGTGCTCCGGGAGGCAGGGGAAGTGCAATTGGATTATTTTTAAAAGTCCTGGCAGCAAGTGCAATAGGGAGCTGAAGAGGAGGGGGAGGGAGTGCTGGGGGTTAAAGGGAAATGAGCCGTCCCTGCGCAGTTGGGAGCTATGGGTGAGTGGTGGAATATAGCATTGGGGGAATGGGTTGCGTTGAGGGAACGGGTGAGTGGTGGATATTGTGTTGGGGGAACGGGTTGCGTTGGGGGACCAGGCCTCCCGTGTGACAGGGACCCAACGGGTCCCACTTGGTCAAGTATATCCCACTTCCTCAAGTATATTCCTAAAACTCTCCTCTTGTTTGTTTCTATGTGTGTGGTTCTTCCTGTGTGTGTGTATGGGTGTCTGCATATGTGATCCTGAAATCACGCCAAAACAGTACGTCACATTTTTAACTTTACAAAATCTAATTTGAGAAGCTGCACTGGCAGTTAGCAGCTATGATGTCACAATGGGATCTCATTTACATAAACTGTTGACATGCTGGCCATGGCCATTACAATGTTGTAAATCACAGGACACTGAATCCTGGCAGCAAATGCAATTGGATTTTTTAAAGTGAAAAGTCAATTTTTTTAAGTTTAAAAAGAGGAAGGGTGAAGTGGGAGGGAGGGAGTGCTGGGGGATAAGGGGAAATGAGCCGCCCCAGCGCAGTTAGGGGCTATGGGTGAGTGGTGGAATATTGTGTTGGGGTAACGGGTTGCGTTGGGGGACCAGGCCTCCCGTGTTACAGGGACCCGATGGGGGTCCCACTTGGTCTTGTATATATTACTAAAACTCGCATCTTGTTTGTGATTCTGCTTTACAACACCCCACTTTGAGAAACATGACTTGAAGTTGCAGTGGCAGATAGCAGCAATGACATCATAATGGGATCTCATTTACATTAAACTGCCCCTCAGCAGTGTTCCACTGGCAGTCAGCAGCGTATGAAGTCACAATGGGATCTCATTTACATAAACTGCCCGTCAACAGTGTTTCACCCTGTGCAATGAGAGATGTGCTACATTGTTGTAAGGAGAGGGAGGGAATGGGGGAGGGGAGGAGGAGAAATGTCTTTTTAACATTGTGTTTAGTGGGGAACAGGGAGATAGAGGGAGAGGAGGGGTTTAGGGAGGGGACTGGGGTTATGGAGGGAGGGGCGGAGTGACTGAAGGTAGGCAAAAGGAGAGGGAGGGAGAGGTGAGGGAGGGTGGGAGGGGTGGAGGGGAGAGAAGAGACAGGGTGAAGAGGAGGGGAAGGAGTGTTGGAGGATAAGGGGGAATAGAGGAGGATAAGGGTAGGAAGAGGGATGGTGAGGCGCAGTTGGGGAGGATTGCCGTGATTTGCGTCACAACGGGGATCTCTGGCGTCACAACAGGAACCCATCAGCCATGCCTGCACAGTTGGAGGCGATGGATGAGTGGTGGAATATTGCGTTTGGAGATCAGCCCTCCTGTGTGACACGGACACAACAGGTCCCACTTGGTCTAGTATCTATATATTATTAAAAGTCTCATCTTGAATGTGTGTGTTTGCGTGTGTATGTGTCCATATGTGTTTTTGTATCTTTGCCAAAATGCTATGCGGTAGCGCTGCAATTTTTACAGAATCTTACTCACATTTTTCTCGTCCACACCATAATCAGGTTCTATTCATTTGATGCTATATTTCATGTTATTGATGATTACAGTTTAAAAAAAAACAACTTTGAGAAGAATAACTGACTCTGTTTTGAGATTTTTCTGGCAGCTTCCAATGATGATGTCACAACAGCATCTCACAGTCATCCAATCATAATGGGATCTCATTTACATATGCTGACAATTACATCACAATAATAAATTTTTTATAATAAATTTTATTTATGGACGCCTTTCAAGACTCTCAAGGACACCTTACAATATTTAGTAAACAGAATACAAAACATGTAAGCGGAATGAAACAAAACAAAAAAATAACGACAATGGGATTGTAGCCCTCATTGCTCTAGCAGGTGCAAATGCATTTTTCTTAAAGTCACTGAATTTTTTTAAAAGTTTAAACTCCCTTCAGATTTGATGCTATAATTAACAAGTTATTGATGATTAAAGTTTCTTTTTTTTAAACGACGGAGCAAAAATAAATGTGACTCTGCTTTGAGATTTTTCTGGCAGCTTCCAGTGATGATGTCACAATGGCATCTCACAGACGTCCAATCACAGTGGGATCTCATTTACATATGCTGCCAATGATGTCACAATGGGATTGTAGCCCTCCTAACTCTAGCAGGTGCAAATGCATTTTTCATAAAGTCACAGTACACTGAATTGTTTTAAAAGTTTAAAATGAGGAAGCGTGAATAAGGCAAAATGAGCAGCCCATGCACAGTTGGGAGCTATGGGTAATATTGCATTGGGGAACGGGTTACATTGGGTGGATTATTGTGTCGGGGAAAAGGGACATAACGGGTCCCACTTGGTCTAGTATATATTACTAAAACTCTCATCTTGTTTGTTTGTTTGTATGCATGCGTGTGAGAACCCAAAACCCCGCCAAAACTGTACACGATTGTGCTATTTTTGTCCCACCTTACTCACCTCGCCTGGGATGTAAATGAAACAAGTTCCGGATTGATACATTTTTACAAATTAATGACAAACTTTACAAAATTCACTTTTCAAACCACTTTTCCACTTGCCCTGCCTGTCAGCTGTCTTCGATGTCACAATGACAGTGAGAGGAGGGGAGAGAGGGGATGAGGGGAGGAAGCAGAGGAGGGGGAGGAGAGAGAGGATAATGGAGGAGGAGAATAGGGGACTGACGAGGGAGAGTGCGGTACGTTCACATTGATCTTATTTTTTATGTCATTGCCATTTTAAACTTTAAAAACGTCGCAGTCGGGCTCCCACTTGCCAGCCGCGCCTGTGCAGTTGGGGGAGGGTTGCCATGACTCGTGTCACAACAGGGATCTCTGGCGTCACAACGGGAACCCGTCAGCCGCACCTGCGCAGTTGGGGGCTATGGGTCAGTGGTGGAATATTGCCTTGTGGGACGGTCCAACGGGTCCGCACTTGGTCTAGTTACAATTAAAACACAAAGTACTTGTGCTACAACTCCAGCATAAGCGCTCAACCAAGCCCAAAGCCAAAGTATTATTTAACTATCCAACTGCATATATCAACCTATGCTAAGGACAATAAATAACTCCAAATGCAAAAAACAGCTACCGACACGTTAACTAGCACTTAAAAAAAAAATCTAATCATATAGCAAGTATATAATTGGGGTTATCAAGTGGGCACCTCCCTTCACTGGTGTTTCATTGAGTTGGGCCCAAGACACCTCAGGCAGGCTCAACCATTGACATACCTACTCTCACCACCTTTGCTGCCAGTATCTACTAAATAAAGGAAACTGCAGTCAATTAGCTCACTCTAACAAATGTTAAACACTCCGCATCCTATTTTCCACTAATCCTAGCCAATCATCCTTCCACAGATGCTGCCTGACCTGCTGAGTTCCTCCAGTATTTTGGTTTTTGCCTTTGTGTTTTTTGATACCTTCGCCGGAAATGAAATAAAATTCATTTATTCCTCATATTATTCCTCCTTCATAGTTTGATAGACTTCAATTAAATCTTCACCCTGCATCTTCTATTCCAAAGAACACCCAGACTTATCCAATCATTCCACATGGCTGCAGTTGCCCAGTCCTGGTAACACCTTGTAAATCTGTTCTGTAGGCTCACATCCTTCCTATAATGTTATGACTAGAACTTCTCACAGCACTTACGGTCACCTAACTATGATCATGTTTTGCCAGAGTGGAGATGTAAAATTCTAGAGGGCATAGCTTTAAGGTGAGAGGGGGAAATTTGAAGGAGTATGTGCTGCCAGCAGAGATGTTGGCAGATATGAGAACAATGTTTTTACGTAACTTTACGTAAACCTGTTGCAGTTTAGTAACAACTTTCAGTACATATCGACGCTTCAATTGATTTTATAATATGCAGTTCATGCAGCTAAATGCTCTGTCACCTCTCTGCAGTGAGGAAAAATGAAGACGATGCAGAAAGAGCAAAAGGTATGTTCAGCGAATGGAGAAATAATTAATTGAGAAATTGTTTGCATTCCAATGATCATGTTTAACACTTTGAGATTGATATTACAAGAATTGGTCAGAATTGGGTTATTACTGTTATGTGTATTGAGATACAGTGAAAAATGTTGTTTGTGTGCTATCCAAGCAAATCATGGTATACATGAGTACAATCAAGTCAGACACAAGTAGAACATATCATGCAAAGAGAAAAATTACCAGAATATAGTGTTACAGTGTTATTATAGCATTAAAGATACAGAGAAAGTGCAGATAAAGAAAAGTGCAAGAGCTACAATGAGGTAGGCTGGAAGATCATGACTGCACACTGGCTTATGAGAGGGCTGTTCAGTAATTTGATAACAGCGGGGTAGTTGTTCCTGAATATGGTGGTATGTTCTTTCAAGCTTTTGATTCTTCTACCCGGCGGGAGAGAGAAGGGAGTGACCAAGGTCTGATTGATCCTTGAACGCAGTGTCATCTTGGGTGACATCGGTGAATGCTGCTGTAGCTTACACCAGGGGGGACCTCATTGAAACGTAATGAAAGGCTTGGATTTAGTGGATGTGGGAGAGTCTAGAAGTGATAGCCTCAGAATTAAAGGAAGTTCCTTTAAGAAGGCGATGAAAAGGAATTTAGTTGGGGGGTGGTGAATCTGTGGAATTCATTGCCACAGAAAGATGTGAAGGACAAGTCAATGGATATTTTTAAAGCAGAGATAGATTATTAATTAGCACGGGTGTTAGGGATTATGGGGAGAAGGCAGGAGAATGGGGTTAGGAGGGAGAGATAGAGCAACCATGATGGAATGGTGTAGACTTGATGGGCTGAATAACCTAATTCTGCCCCTATCACTTATGACCTTTGAACTGAAAATGGCCCTTGACTATGTTGGCTGCTTCCCGAGGCCGTGTGAAGTGTAGATGCAGTCGATGGGAGGAGGCTGCTTTGTGTTATGAATTGGGCTGCATCCAGAACCCTCTACAGAAATTGGAGACATGCCAAATTTCTTTGGTCTACTGAGGAAGTAGAGGCGTTGTTGTGTTTTCTTCGCCATAGTGTCAACTGTGAACAGTTCAAACTCTGATCCATTTTTCTCTTTCTACAGTGGTTGCAGCTACCGCAGCAGTTGGTAAGTTGCATCTAGAGTGAGAGACAAGTAGGAGCGCAGAGTGAGTTAAGATGGATGCAGCTAAGTCTGTAATGATAACATCCCTGCTGAACATGAGGGATGCAAGAAATCCCACAATGACTCTAAAAGAGGAACAATGCATTTAATGTTATGCTATTACTTCAGAAAGTAGATATGAGAAATATCAGGTAGTTACAAACTTGTAATGTAATAATAGGAAAGCTGGTATCTATACCTGTGATCATAAAACAGTTAAGGGCCTGTCCCACTTGGGCGACCTAATCCGCGAGTTCTGGTGAGTTTGCCCTCGACTCATACTCACAGCATGGTCGACATGAGGTCGTAGGAGGTCTTCGTAACTCTCCTTCATGCTCGAGAGTGGTCTCCATGCACTCGAGGCCTCAGCTAGATGGCGGCGTTTTTTTCAATATGTTAAAAAAACGTCGCCATGGAAAAAATCTATACTTTTTTTTACTCATGGGTTTAGTCGTAATAGGTCGTAGTAGGTCGGCATGTTAGTCGTAGGTAGTCGAAGGTAGTCGTAGATAGTCTTCATCATAGTTGAAGGGAGATCGAAGGAGGTCGTCTTCACTCTCCACTATTCGGTGTCCAATTTTCCCGAAGTTAGTCGTAGCTAGTCGAAGCTGGTCTTCAACATAGTCGAAGGAGGTCTTCAACATGTCATTTTTTCAAACTCTTTTAAACTCACCAATTAGGTTGCCCAAGTGGGAAAGCCCCTTTAAGGACTGGTCAAGTATGAACAAATCAAAAATTCAAGACAAAATTGTGATCATTCCAGTTGAATTCTTTTGAGGTTACTAACACAGAGGATGAATGAGAGACTACGGTTGTTGCCTATATATACTTAACAAAGGCATGCAGTAAGCTTTTCTGCAACAGAGTATTTGTCAAAGTAAAAATGGCTTTATCTGTTTAATGAGAACTGGAAACTCCAGCAGGGCCAAGCTTTGAATCAACGGTGGGCATCACTCAGTCCTCCGGGTGTTCTGGTTTCCTCCCAAATCCTGAGGACATGTGGGTTGGTAGGTTAATCGGCATCTGTAAATTGCCCCTCGTTTGTTGGGAGTGGATGAGTTCAAGTTCAAGCTCATTTATTGTCACATGCACTGATTAAGGTACAGTGGAATTTGACTTGCCATGCAGCCACGCAATCAAAAAGAGCAGAATACACAATAGAACATAACATGAACGTCCACCACAGTGGAATCAACATTCTTCACTGTGGTGGAAGGCACAGGGAAAGAGGGATAACACAGAACTAGGATGAATGGGTGATCGATGGTCAGCGTGGACTCAGTGGGTTGAAGGGCCTGTTTCCATGCTATATCACTAAACTAAATTAAACTAAAGTATGCTTAGAAAATACCTGTGATCAAAGTTCACAATGATGTGACATTGTCATTTGTTGCACTGTTCTCCAGGAGCAGAAGCTGCCAGGGCTCTATCACCAGGAGGTGGTAAGTTGTAAATATGGCAAGTGCCATTTATTTTGCAATTCCTAAATTATACTGTACAATATCAATCTCCCCCGTAATGCAAAGAGGCACAGCCAAAATAGCTACAATTCAGTCCCTACATTTGGTGAATTAGTAGCTCATTGGCTGCCGTTGTCTCAAAAACAAATTAGAGTAAAGAAGTGTTGTTGGTTATTGTCACTGAACATGTGACATATGTGGGTTCCGTGCTTTGACCCTGAAGTTATCTGTAACAAACAATAGCAGTCTTATGTCTGATCCAGGAGGTTGTGCGTAATATACCCACGGCTAATTTAGACTGACTCTCCACTGCTGAGAGAGTGCTAAACAGCTAGTTCTCACCACTTTTGGATCAGACAGTAAACCAAATCCACTCTTGCATCGCTCATAGAACCATTCTGAAGATGAGTTTGAGTTTCCTTGGTGTCCTGGACAACATTTATTCCTCAACTAACACTGATTGTCTCAATGAACTGTTGTATCGAGGTCCTCTCTTAGCTTAAACGCACGGGTCATGACAGTCTGGGAGAAGAGCACCTCTTTTAACACCATGTCTACTCTTCCCATGTGTTCTTTAATATCGTCTAGCTTTTATTTATTTTGTCGTGCAATAAGCACAGTTACAAAAGTGCGGAGAAAACAAGATGCCTAATGGGTTCCTCTTCGATGCTTCTGAAAGATTGGATGTGCTCCACATTCTAATCATTGTCTAGCTCCAGGAACTGTAAACCAAAGAATTTATTCTCAACTAAAACAGAACGAATGGAAAACTCATTGGCTTAGGCAGCATCAGTAGAGGCAGAAAGGTGCATGTTGACGTTTCGAATTGAGGGACTCTCTGTTCAGGGCTGAGAGGGAACAAGAAATATTGCCTCACAGCGCCAGACATTCCGGTTCGAACCTGACTTTGGGTGCTGTCTGTGTGGGAGTTTGCACGTTCTCCCTTGAACACATGACCTTCCTCAGGGTGCTCCAGTTTCCTCCTGTATCCCAAAGATTAAGTGTTTGCAGGTTAATTTTCCTCAATACAATTGACCCCCTGTGAGTAGGGAATGGATGAGAAAGTGGGATAACGTAGATCTAGGGTGATCTGTGGTTGGTGTGGATTTGGTGGTCTGTTTCTATGCTGTATCAGTTCAGTTTGATCACCAGCAGACAGCATCACATAGTGGGGTGGGACAGAGGATTGTAGATGATTGGTGGAACCTTATGGGAAGGAGGTGAAGAACAGATGGAATAAGATCGGACCTTGGTTTAATTCCATTGGTGCTTTCCTTGCATTTGTTCCTCCCATTAGTGTAGTCTAGACAGTGGAATCAGCCAGTGATATTTGCTTTACGGCACCCCATCATACCCTGAAGCTCACTTGCTTAACTCAAACTTCTCAACATTGGTGAGAAGGAGCCTCAACTTAGATCTCCATCTATAAAAGAAACCCTTATTTTCTAGTGACATTTCATTTTTTAATTTGTCTTTATAAGCTCCCAATGACAGCTAGATGTGACCTAATTTTCCATTTAATTTCTGCTCGTACATTTGAACTTCTTCTGACTCAAAATCTTATATTTGAAGGGTATTTCCACTGCAAAATGATGGTATTTCCATTTCTCTGCATTTCTGCTGCTGTCACAATGTGCGGCAAAATAAATAAGTTGGATACAGTGAGAGTACCCACATGGTCTCTTGTCCCAGCTTGTCCTGACCTTTGAATGTACCTTTCGGCCAAGGCAGGGGCTCTGGTACTCCGTCCACTAATGAGATATGAAGTAAGTCTGGGGTTACAGAAAGAGTGGCTCTTCTCGAGGTTATATTTGTTGCTAGATGTTTTTTTCTTGAGAGAGTGGAAAATCAGCTGGAGGATTCCTTGCCAAGAAGGTAACGTACTTGAATTTCTCTCTGCTTAATGGTTGGACTTCGCTAAGTGATCCAAGCTGACAAACACAGGACCTGGCCTGAAACACTATATCCTCTGGGTGTGCAGGTCTTTTGAGGCTTGTGTGAGGGCTGGTGACACCAGACGACACCAGCATGAAGCCACTGTACCACAGGCCTTACCAGCCAGCGGGAAGGAGTTTGCTAGGGTTGACCAAGCTGAGGCACTGTGGCGATGATCGTCTAGGTAGGAAGCCCAGTGAAGAGTTGCTCAGATGCTTGGGAACCATTTTGTTCATACAGCTGTACATAAATTGGCTGCCGCATTTCCCGTTTTGTATCAGTAACTACACTTCAAAAATACAGCTGTAAAGTGCGTTGTGGTACATTAAGTAGAGGGAGGAGCTGTTATATATTGTACAAATCTTTACCATTGAATAACATTATTTTGAGTGCATGGCGTTAGCAGACTAAAGATGAACCTCACTATCAACGTCGGTGCAATTATAAACACCAACAATAATGGTAGCCTTCCTCTGGAACGCATATCCCAGGAGCAGATCTGAGAAATGGTTACTTTGAAGAAAAGGTATCACAGAGTTATTAACAAATGTAGAATTACCACTTGATAAATGTTAAGAACTTCAGATAATATGAAACAAATGGAACTAAATTCTGTCAATATTGAAACATTTAATTTGCATTGAGCTTTTTTCTCATTCCCAGCAACATTACCAATTTGTATTGATGCAAGCCTGGTTGACAAACGTAAGTTTTGAAATGCGGTAGAGTCTGAAGAATTGTCATTAAATCACATTCAAGTATATTAACTATAGTCAAGAGAGTGTTAAATGTTCTATATAGCAGGAATGCAACAATAGAATTCTTATAGCTTTTACGGGTCTATTAACAGCTTTTACTGTAGCTTTTACTGGTCCATTAACACAACAAAGCAGCAAATAAATGTACAATAATCAATAATACAAAATAAGTTTATAATAATAGCAGGTAACCTGACCATATTAGTGCAAAAACCAAATTGGGTTGTACAACCAAAACAAAATCCATAGTAGATCAGTGATGAGTAGGGTTGTGGTTAGTGTTGTGCAGTGTGGTTTACATGCTTAATGGTTGCTGGGAAGACGCTGTACTTGAACATGGAGCCACGGTTTTCAGCCTCCTGCACCTTCTTCCCGATAGTATCAGGGAAATGAGAGCATGGCCATGGTGGTGTGGGTCTGATGATATTAATGCCTTCTTGAGGCAGCTTCCTGTAGATCCTCTCGATATTGGGAAGATCAATATGCGTGATGGACCGAGCAATGTCCACCATTTTCTGCAACCTCCTTCATTCCTGGTTAGTAGAGTTACCGAACCAGGCCGTATTGCAACTAGTCACCTGTGTTCTCCATTGCCCAACTGTAACAATACACAACAATAACAAAGGTAGGCATGGTTTGTTAAAAATTAACTTTGTCTTACCCTTAGTTCCACTGATAGCTCTCCTTGGCTACTTTAAATCATATTTGAACTGCAATATATTTTACAAATTCCTTTCATGTAATTCCAAGGGATAGGGGAATAGATATTCCACAGGGACTCTGGTCTTTGTAAGTCTCTTCTCATTGACAAGGCGATACAAATCCTTGAGTTGTGAAGGAAAAAGTTGTTGAGGTCTTTCCTCGTTCTGACGGGTGAAATCCTGGTAGAATACTTACTAAATAATATTTTCTACAAAAAGACCTATTGGGTAAGATCTAAAGACTTCATAAGAGCATGAATACATGGATGAAAAAGAAAATTGTGCAATCCAGCCCAAGCAGTGTGCAATATCTATTATCTTACAACTTCTGTCTATACAGTTTTAAGTGTTCGGTAAAGGGACTGTCTCACTGCGGCGACCTAATCCGAGAGTTTTCCCTTGACTCATACTTGCAGCATGGTCGACACGAGGTCCTAGGAGGTCTTTGTAACTCTCCTTCATGCTCGAGGGTAGTCCCCGCTTACTCGAGGCCTCAGCTAGGTTGCGGCGTATTTTTTAACATGTTGAACAATGCCCGCGAGTAAAAAAAGGTCGCCATGGAAAAAATTGATACCTTTTTTACTCATAGGTTTAGTCGAAGTAGGTCGTAGTAGGTCAGCATGTTAGTCGTAGGTAATCGAGGGTAGTCGAAGGTAGTCGTAGATAGCCTTCAACATAGTCGAAGGGAGGTAGAAGGAGATCGAAGGGGGTCGTCTTCACTCTCCACTATTCGGTGTCCAATTTTCCCGAAGTTAGTCGAAGCTAGTCTTCAACATAGTCGAAGGAGGTCGAAGGAGGTCTTCTACATATTCGAAGAAAGTCTTCAACATGACATTTTTTCAAACTCTCCTAAACACTTCTAAACTCGCCAATTATGTGGCCGCAGTGGGACAGCCCCTTAAATGTACAGCTGTAATGTACATAAAGCCTCAGTAAAGTTTGAGAGAGAACGTGAATAATGTCTGGAGAAAGCCATTCATCCATGAAATTTAGGAGCACATTTGGCTGATAACACCACGTTCACAACTCATTCCTTGTTAACCATTAGTTAGTACAAGGTTGGCATAGCCGGTAGATCTGGCAGTGCCAGAAACGCAGGTGCTGTCTGTGAGGAGTTTGCACGTTCTCCCTGTTATCATGTGGATTTCCTCTGAATGCACCGGTTTCCTCGAACATCCCAAAGATTTGTGGATTTGTAGGTTAATTGGCTTCAATAATTGCCATTAATGTTGGGAGTGAACACTAAAGTGGGATAATGTTGAACTAGTGTGAACTGGTGATTCATGGTCAGCGTTGACTCGGAGGGCCGAGGGCCTATTTCCGTGCTGTATGTCTAAGCTAATTTCGTGCCCCAAACCCAGTGCCGGATTTAGATGAAGAGAGGCCCTAAGCTGTTCCACTTGTGAGGCCCCCAACGACCGGACAGCCATGGCGGCCAAATCTCCCACAATTCAAAGCGAGGGAGAAAGTGCCCAGCGCCGACCAGTTGCCGTTGCAGTGCGCATGCGCAGGGCGGCCAATGATGTGCTGGCCGTGGTTGTGCGCATGTGCAAGGCGGCCTGCCGTGCCGGCGGATGAGGAGCGAGCGGAGCCCGGCGGCCCGGACACGGATAGCGGGGGGAGATGGAGAGAGAGAGATAGAGAGGGGGGGCGCCCAGAGTTGAACGGTAGGTGTTCTACCTTGGCCGGAGGCCCCCCTAGACCTCGAGGCCCATCAATTTTTTCGGGGGGCCCCCTAGAAAGTGGGGGCCCTAAGCTATAGCTTGTTTAGCTTATACGTAAATCCTGCACTGCCCAAACCAAAGGTACTTAAAGAAAGCCTGAACTTCTTTACGTGAACAAAATGTTGCAGTAAAATACAAACAAAAGTTGTTAAATATGCCACAGCAGTGAGATGAAAGGCCATTGACACGAACATTAATTTTATACCTCTTCCCATCCAATGCTTGGTCTGCTGAGTATTTATATCATTTTCTGTTTTTATCCCCTCATACAATGTTCATCATTAATTTTGTCGGGTACATCGAACAATCCCTGTTCGAGGCCTACCAGGGCCCCATCCCCGACCTCTACCTCCGCTACATCGACGACTGCTTTGGTGCTACCTCCTGCACCCACACACAACTGACTGACTTCATCCGCTTCACCACTAACTTCCATCCGGCACTCAAATACACCTGGACCATTTCCGACACTTCCCTACCATTCCTTGACCTCACTATCTCCATCGCAGGTGATAGACTTCTGACCGACATCCACTATAAACCCACTGACTCCCACGGCTATCTTGACTACACTTCTTCCCACCCTGCTTCCTGTAAAGACTCCATCCCATATTTCCAATTCCTCCGTCTACGCCGCATCTGCTCCCAGGATGAGGTGTTCCACACCAGGGCATCGCAAATGTCCTCATTCTTCAGGGAACGGGGGTTCCCCTCCCCTACTATAGATGAGGCTCGCACCAGGGTCTCCTCCATACCCCGCAACACTGCTCTCTCTCCCCATCCCCCCCACTCGCACCAACGGCAGAATCCACCTGGTCCTCACCTTTCACCCCACTAGCCGGCACATACAACAAATAGTCCTCCTTCAGTTTCGCCACCTCCAACGTGACCCTACCACTCGCCACATCTTCCCATCTCCCCCCTTGTCTGCCTTCCGCAAAGACCGCTCCCTCCGTAACTCCCTGGTCAATTCTTCCCTTCCCTCCCGCTCCACCCCCTTCCCCGGGCACTTTCCGTTGCAACCGCAAGAGATGCTACACCTGTCGCTTTACCTCCCCCCTCAACTCCATTCAAGGACCCAAGCAGTCGTTCCAGGTGCGACAGAGGTTCACCTGCACCTCCTCCAACCTCATCTATTGCATCCGCTGCTCTAAATGTCAGCTGATCTATATCGGTGAGACCAAGCGTAGGCTTGGCGATCGTTTTGCCGAACACCTCCGCTCGGTCCGCACTAACCAACCTGACCTCCCTGTGGCTCAGCACTTCAACTCCCCCTCCCATTCCGTATCCGACCTCTCCGTCCTGGGCCTCCTCCACGGCCAGAGTGAGCAACACCGGAAATTGGAGGAACAGCACCTCATATCCGCTTGGGGAGTCTGCATCCTGGTGGCATGAACATTGATTTCTCACAATTCTGTTAACCCTTGCTGTCTCCTCCCCTTCCTACCTCAGCCCTCGGGCTCCTCCTCCTTTTTCCTTTCTTCTCCCCGCCTCCCCCCACCCCCTATCAGTCTGAAGAAGGGTTTTCGGCCCGAAACGTTGCCTATCTCCTTCGCTCCATAGATGCTGCACCCGCTGAGTTTCTCCAGCATTTTTGTGTACGTTCATCATTAATTGTTTACCATATCCTTGCAAATATTATGCATACAGTAGTTTTAACGCATTACGTAACAATTAATAAATAATTCACAATTAACAAAACATAGAACAGACCCTTTGGCCCACAATATCTGTGCCGATCATAATGCTAAGACCAACTCTTGTCTGCCTAAAGATAGACACAAAATGCTGGAGTAACTCAGCGGGCAAGCAGCATCTCTGAAGAAAAGGAATAGGTGATGTTTTGGACCAAAACCATTCTTCAGAGTGAGACACCTCTTCTTGTCTGTCTGCGCATAATTCATATCCCTCCATTTCTTGCATATCCAAAAGTCTCATAGTCATAAAGTCATACAGCATGGAAACCAAGTTCAGCCCCATTTGTCCATGCCAACCTGGATGTCTCGTTTTAGCTAGTCCACTTGCCCACTTTGGGCCCATATCCCTCTAAACCTTTCCTATCCATGTACCTGTCCAAATGTCTTTCAATGTTGTTATAGTACCTGCCTCAACTACCCCCTCTAGCAGCTCATTCCATATAAGATGCCCCTAAGGTTCCTGCTAAATCTTTCCCCTCTTACCTTAAACCTATGTCCTCTGGTCCTCTGGTTTTTGATTCCCTTACTCTGGGTAAAAGACTTTCTGCATTCATTGTATCTATTCCCCTCATGATTTTATGTACCCCTATAATATCACCCCTCACCCTCCTGCACTCCAATGAGTAAAGTCTTATCCTGCCCAACCTCTCCCTGCAGCTCAAGCCCTCGACACCTGGCAACTTCCTTGTAAATTCAAAAGTCTCATAGAGTCATAAAGTCATACAGCATGGAAGCTAACTCTTCGGCCCCACTTGTCCATGCCATGCCAAGCCTTTCCAGCTTCACAACATTTTTCCTATAGCAGGGTGAGTAAAACTGAACACAGTTTTCCAAATGCGGCCTAACCAAGGTGTGGTACAACTGCATTTAAGTTCACAAAACTATAACGATGCTCATATAATGCTTGATCAAATGTAAAGGCTGTGGATGGTTATTTTGAAGTGGGAGAAAAAGATGCAAAATTAATGTCTCCAATTGAAATATCTAGTTATAGCTCTGGTCTCCATAGGTTCCATTTCTAGTCCATTCATGATTATCATAATTTGAACTTAAATGAAGGGCCCCACATGCTGGAAAACGTAATTTCTTTGGACTTGTGTCCACGGGCTCACAACCTCCTTGCCACTGGAAATCTCAAATGTGCTGATGGACACACAGGCATCAACAACAAGATGGCACAGTGAGAATTGAGTAGTAATGGAGAAGTGAGAGGAGTATTTTTACCTGTGTAGTAGGGCAGTGTACATTCCCTCCCCTGCACCAGTTCACAGTACTCTACCTTGCCTCACATTATGTTTAGATTTAGATGTATTATCGCCATGTGTACCGAAGTACAGTGAAAAGCTTTGTTTTGCTTGCTATCCGGCCAATGAGTTTTGAGGCATTTGTTTGAACTTGAGCAGATAGGATGTGCCTATACACTTCAGAATTCATTATGCTACTACCATCAGCAATTGTATCATCAATGAAGATAAGTCAGCCAGTACCTTCAGCAGCCATACATGCCCAGGCCATAACACCCCCACCACTGTGTTTCACAGATAAGGTGGTATGCTTTGGATCTTGGGCAGTTCCTTCTCTCCTCCATACTTTGCTCTTGCCATCACTCTGATATAAGTTAATCTTCATCTCATCTGCCTACAAGACCTTTTTCAAGAACTGTGATTTCTCTTTTAAGTACTTCTTGGCACCTGGCCACCCTATTTTTGCGGCTGACTAGTGGTTTGCATCTTGCAGTGTAGCCTCTGTATTTCTGTTCATGAAGTCTTCTGCAGACAGTGGTCATTGACAAATCTTCCTTGGCCTGCCAGTCCCTTTGCGATTAATAACCTCACCAATGTGCACTTTAACCACATGTGATTTTTTTTCTATTACAATTCTCAAATTGTGGAGTACAGAAGCAAATAAATAAATGATGGGTCTTGGTGCCAAACATTATGGAGGGCACTGTACATCATGGAAGCAGGCCCTGCGGTTCAAATCATCCATGCCAGCCAAGTTGTGCCATTTAAGCTTGTCCCATTTACCTACATTTGACCCTCTTATGTCTAAGCCTAGCCTATCCATGTACCAGTCCAAATATTGTTTGAATGGTGTTACTGTATCTACCTGAACCACTTCCTCTGGCAGCTTACCCCATATAACCACCATCATTTATTTGAAAAAGTTGTCCCTCAGATTCCTATTAAATCTTTTCCCTCGCACAAACCTATTCCCTACTTGATTTCTCTTCCCTGGGAAAAAGACCGTGTGCATGTATCCTAAGTATTCCCCTCATATTATACCTCTATACCCATCACCCTCTATGTGAAGAAATTACCTCTCAGTTCTCCTTCAAATCTTTCCCCTCTTACGTTATATTGAGACCCTCTAGTTCTGGATGTTCTACCATAGGAGAAAGACTATGGCCATTCACCTTATCTACGCCTCTCTTGATTTTGTACACATTTCAGTCTTCTATGCTCCATGAAAAAAAACTCCCACCTGTCCAACCTCACCATTCTTGAGTCCTGCTGACATCCTGATAAACCTTTTCTGCACCATTTCCAACTAAATGAAATCCTTCCTGTAGCTGGGTGACCATAACTGCACACTATTCTGACCACACAGTACTCCAAGTGTGTTCGCGCCAATGTATTGTACAACTATAGCATGAATTCCCAACTCATGTAAACAATTCTCTTATTGCTGAAGGCCAGCATGCCAAATATTTTCTTCACCTATTTGCCACTTGCAGTGTACCATTCATCTGTACCCTTCGGTTTCTGTGGTCTACAACACTCCTCAGGACCCTACCATTTGCTGATGATTTGTCATTATTGTCACATGTACTGAGATATATTGTTCGTACTTACTGGATATTCCCATTGCCTCCACATTTGTGCCGTTTAATAATTATATTTGATGTTAAATTTGTCTTAATAACAATCATAACAAATAGAGTATTTTGGAGTTTCCTTCATTACGCAAGGCTTGTTCTTAGACCTCCTGTTCTCTGTTAACAGAATTGGCGCTGCAAGAACTTCACCTGCAACTCGGTAAGTTTTAGGATGACCTGCAAAAGGACTTAGTTTAAAATGCAACAACAGCCTTCAATGTCCAGCTCAAATCCTGTCTGCAAATCTTGAAATAATCTGAGCACTCTTATTCTTTGTCAACAGAGAAATTGCAGAAAGGTGAATTTTCAGAGGAAGACAAGGGTGAGTGGCATTAGAAAAACTTTTTAGGGAGCAGGAGATGCTCATAATAGTGGACGTGTGGATCATATCCCTGGTTACTGTGAATTTAGACATCCCAAGTGTTGGTAAATATGTGCCACGTAAAAGATAGCCGACTGATGCAGAACATTAAACTCACAATATCAGAACACACGAGAAAATAGAATTACAGAGTCATACAGCATGGAAACAAGCCCCTTTGGCCCAACTTGCCCATGCCGACCAAGCTGCCCCATCTACACTATTCGCACCTACCCATATTTGGCCCATATCCCTCCAAACCTTTCCCGTCATTTGCCTATCTAAATGTCCTTTAAGAGATTGTATGTTTACAATAGGAGTCGGAGTAACAATACAATACAACAATACAATACCATTTATTGTCAACAGAGAAATTGCAGAAAGGTGAATTTTCAGAGGAAGACAAGACCACTCAGCCCCTCAAGCCTGCCTCGCCATTCAATATGACCATGGCTGATCTATGCTGGCCTCACCTCCACCTCTGTGCCGGTTCCCACATTCCTTGATATTTCAAATATTTATCAAGCTCCACCTCAAATATCTAATGCAGAAAATTTCAGAGATTTACCACCCTCCGAGAGAAGAGTCTTCCTTCCATGCACCTCAATTTCAGGCCCTTATTTTGCAACAATGTCCCCTTGTTCATACCTCTCTCACAAGTGGGACTATCTATCAAAGCCCCCTTAGGATCTTATGTGCTTGAATAAGGTCACCCATCACTCTTCTAAACTCCAAGGAATACAGACCCAAGTAGTCTAACCTCTCTTGATAGGACAGCCAGTTAATAGATAGACAAAAATAAAATCTGCTGAAGTAATCGCTCAACGTCAACTTCCAGGTTGGAATTCTATAAGCATGTGGGGTAGATTACAACATTTGTTCTTCTAATAGGATAGAGATGGTAGAAAGGCCTTGGGCACAAATAAAAACAATGATCTCAGCCTCACCAATCTGTGTCACAGTGGGATCTGTCCATGATGTTATCGAAGATCACATGGTATTTATGTGGACTATTTTCACCCACCCAGAATGGTCATTTTGTACAACCTGCTGACTGATGGATTCAGAACGGATACAGGGGCTCAAAATAAGCTCGTTGGGCTAAAACCAATTATGTTTGATGGGTGTTAATAATGGCTGGAACACCGTTATTGCTGGTGTTCACAGGGCTCAGTTCTTGGCCCAGTGTTTTGTTGTATTTGCTAAAGACTGAAACCTAAACCTAGGGAGATGATAAAGAAGTTAGCAGGTGATCCAAAATTTGACTTTGGCATTGAGGAGGGAAACTTTAAACATGAAGATGCGGGTGAGCACATCAGCAGAACAAAAGCAAATTCAATCTAATCCAAATTCCAGGACACTTTCTCAATTAGAAGGGATTAGCTATAAGGAGAGGTTGAATTGTTTTCTCTGGAGCGTGTGGGTTGAGATGAGACCTGCTGGAAGTCAATGAAATTATGAGTGGTGGTGGAGGCTGATACAGTAGTGGTGTTTAAGAAACTATTGGATAAGCAGTTTAAGAAGGAACTGCAGATGCTGGAAAATCGAAGGTACACAAAAATGCTGGAGAAACTCAGCGGGTGCAGCAGCATCTATGGAGCGAAGGAGATAGGCAACGTTGCCTATTTCCTTCGCTCCATAGATGCTGCTGCACCCGCTGAGTTTCTCCAGCATTTTTGTGTACCTATTGGATAAGCACATGGAAATGCAGGGAATGAAGGGACATGGTTCATGTGCAGACAGGTAAGTGGTGGTCTTGGCATCATGAGCGGCACAGACATTGTGGGGCAATGGGCCTGTTCCTGTGCTGTACTGTTCTATGTGTAGGAAGGAACTGCAGATGCTGGTTTAAATCGAAGATAGACACAAAATGCTGGAGTAACTCAGCGGGACAGGCAGCATCTCTGGAGAGAAGGAATGGGTGACGTTTCAGGTCGAGACCCTTCTTCAGACTGATGTCAGGGGAGTGGGAGGTACATTTATAAGGAAGTGTATAGATAAGGAAGAGTAAGGTGTGAAAACAGGGCAGAGGGAAATGTAGAATAGTTAGTTGGGAGAAGGTAACAACAAAGCAAACAGAGATAAAATGTAGTCGGACACAATCAGTTTCTCTCCATCCCCTCCCTTTCCCAGTTCCCCGACCAGTCTTACTGTCTCCGACTACATTTTATCTCTTTTTACTTTGTTGTTACCTTCTCCCAACTAACTTGATGGGCCGAATGGCTCAATTACGCTCCTATCACATGATCTTATGATCTAATGGGGAAGAGATTTAAGAGGGACCTCAGAGGCAACTTTTTATCCCAAAAGGTAGACCGTACCTTGAATGAGCTGCCAGAGGAAGTTATAGAAGCGGATACAATGACGACTTATAAAATACATTTGAACAGATACATGGAATGGAAGGGTTTAAAGGGGCTTTGGGCTAAATGCGGGCGAATGGGGCTAGCTTGGTACCTAATGTGGGCAAATGAGATTAGTGTAGATGTGCAAAAAGGAGCAGCATGGACAAGATGTGCTGAAGGCCCATTTCAGTGCTGTACAATACAATATACAATACAATACAATATTTATTACATGTCATTTGAACCTCAGTGAGGTTCAAACGAAACTCCGTTTCCACAGCCATACAAACAAAGACAATTCCTACAAGACATACAAACAATTCAATTACACAAACATCCATCACAGTGAATCTCCTCCTCACTGTGATGGAAGGCAAAGTCTTTTCTCTCCCCTGCACCATTTCTCTCCCGATGTCGAAGCCCCAGGCGGGCGATGGTAAGTCCCAGAGCCGTTAAGGCCGCTCCGGGCGATGTATGGCCCCGCTCCAGGCCCAAAAGTCACAAAGTTGGAGGCCCCGGCGGGCGCTGGAATGTCCCGCGGCCATTAAAGCTGAGCTGGGCGATGTACGGCCCCGCTCCGGGTCGTTCCAACCCTGCGACACGGGCTGGAGAAGTTGCGTTGCGGGAGCTCCAAAAAGCGGTCTCCACCCTGACCCGCGAGCTCCCGATGTCATAGTCCACAGGTCTGCAGCTGGAGCCTCCGAGCTCCGGAGTCGAGTCGCAGCAGCGAGCCACCACCGCTCCCCACACTCCGAGGCCGGCCTGCCCCACGATGGTAAGTCCGCAGGCTCCGTGGCTGGAGCCCCCAGGTCGTTCCGGCTGGAGGATGCTCCACGGTGCTAGGCCCCAACGACAACGGAGACCTGACAGGAAAAAGGTCGGGTCTCCCGTGCAGGGAAGAGATTTTAAAAGTTTCCCCCTCCGCCCCCCACATATACACAGTTACAAACAGTATTAAAAAACACGAACAACTACATTTAACTAGACAAAAAATTAAAAAAAGACAGACAGGCTGTAGGGGCCGCTGCAACAGTGACAATAGCCACATGACTATTTGCCTCCATGTATTTGGTATGTGGGAAGAGCCAAACCAAGTGAAGAAATCCATGCAGTCAGAGAGAGAATGTGCAAAGCCAAACAGAAAGGCTGGAGGTCAGAATTGAACCCGCATCTCTTGAACCTCACCATGGTGCCGTTGTGCCGACATTATCCAGGATGAAAGAGCCATTTAAAATGATTTTCCATCCGTATTTTAAACATTATTTCCCTCCCACCCCAGCGGTAGTGAGTACATTAGAACAGGAGATAGGAACAAAAACAGGTAGTAAAGGCAATAGGTAGACAAAAATGCTGGGGAAACTCAGCGGGTGAGGCAGCATATATGGAGCGAAGGAGATAGGCAACGTTTCAGGTCGAAACCCTTCTTCAGAAGTCTGAAGAAGGATTTCGACCCAAACGTTGCCTATTTCCTTTGCTCCATATATGCTGCCTCACCCGCTGAATTTCCCCAGCATTTTTGTCTACCTTCGATTTTCCAGCTTCTGCAGTTCCTTCTTAAATATAATAAAGGCAATAGTTTGTTTTTCACCTACTTCTGTATCATCAGAACATTTGGTTGCGATACACTCATATAACATGGTATGAGGCCATTCTGCCCAGAATAAGGTCATAAGTGATTGTCATTAGGCCATTTGGCCTATCAAGTCTACTCCGCCATTCAATCATGGCTTATCTATCTCTCCTAACCCCATTCTCCTGCCTTTTCCCCATAACCTCTGACATCCGTACTAATCAATCTATCTATCTCTGCCTTAAAAATATCCACTGTTTTGGCTACAGCCTTCTGTGGCAAAGAATTCCACAGATTCACCACCCTCAGACTAAAGACATTTCTCCTCATCTCCTTCCTAAAAGAACGTCCTTCAATTCTGAGGCTCTGACCTCTAGTCCCAGACTCTCCCACTAGTGGAAACATTCTCTCCACATCCACTCTATCCAAGCCTTTCACTATTCTATATTCAATGAGGTCCCCCCTCATTCTTCTAAACTCCAGCGAGTACAGGCCCAGTGCCGTCAAACGCTCATCATAGATTAACCTACTAATTCCTGGGATCATTCTTGTAAACCTCCTCTGGACCTTCTCCAGAGCCAGCACATCCTTCCTCAGATATGGTGCCCAAAATTGCTCACAATATTCCAAATGAGCCCTTGCCAGCAACTTACAGACCCTCAGCATTACATCCCTGTTTTTGTACACGTCCTCTTGAAATAAATGCTAGCATTGAGTTTGCTTTCTTTACTACCAATTCGACTTGCAGATTAACATTTTGGGAATCCTGCACCAAATCCCTTTGCACCTCCGATTTCTGGATTATCTCCCCATTTATGAAATAGCCTACACCTTTATTCCTACTACCAAAATGCATGACTCCACACTTTGCTACACTTTATTCCACCTGCCACTTCTCTGCCCACTCTCCCAACCTGTCCCAAGTCCTTCTGCAGAGTCCATACTTCCTCTACACTATCTTCCTTTTCACCTATTTTTGTTTCATCCGCAAACCTAGCCACAAAGCCTTCAATCTCCTCGTCCAAATCATTAATATACAGTGTGAAGAGCAGCGGCCCCAGCACCGACCCCTGTAGAACTCCGCTACTCACTGGCAGTCAACCAGAAAAAGCCAGTTCATATTGCCACTCTTTGTCTTCTGCTATCCAGCCAACCTGTTATCCATGCTAGTATCCGCCCTTTGATGCCGCGGGCTCTCATCTTGCTTAGCGGCCTCATGTGTGGCACCTTCTCAACGGCTTTCTAAAAATCTAAGTAAACTACATCTACTGACTCTCCTTTGTCTGTCCTGCTATTTACTTCTTCAAAGAATTCCAGCAAATTTGTCAAGCAAGACCTCCCCTTCATAAAGCCATGCTGACTTTGGCCTATTTTATTGTGAACGCCATGTACTCTGGAACCTCATCCTTTATAATGGACTCATTCATGCCGACCAAAATGCTCTAAGTGCTGAAACCATATCTGACCTCGAGCCACCATAGGAAGTGGGGTTAAACCAGGTACAATGACAACATTTAAAACATTTGGTACTTAAATAGAAAAGGTTTAGAGTCAAACGTGGGGAAACGCAATTAACTTAGATGGCCATCTGGATTAGCCTGGAGTAGTTGGGCCGAAGGGCCTGTTTCTGTGCTGAATGATTCTATGAGTGTATCAGACTAAATGTGCCATCCAATTGACCCATATCCCTCCAAACCATTTCTATCCATGAACCTGTCTAAATGCCTTTTAAATGTTATTAGAATGTTGTATAATTTCCATATTTGTACTGTTTATTAAAGTTAATTTCCTTACTACCATGATGGGAGTTAAATGTGTGCACCTGGCCTGTGGCTGCCTGTTCAATAACTTGACCACTGAACAAAGGAAATCTGCAAAACAAATTGGATCTCCTGTACTCGCTAATCCAGCTCCACCCAATAGGGCACTTCATAGCTTTAAATGGCATTAGTAAAATTCCATCTTTAAATGGTCAATTTGAGCTATTTTAGCTAATTTGTCACCGGGTGCATTAGGATTATTGAAAATTGCACCATCATTTACACTTGCGGAATTGGTGGCATTTTAGTATTGCATGTTTGACTCTTTGTTCTCTGTTAACAGAGAGGTTGTTGGAGGAAGAACGTTTGCTGAAGGAAGGTGAGATATTTGTGAGGGTTTATTTAAAACAATTTATTCTGGGAAATATAATGATTTGCAGAATGTAAGTTTCATATTTAATTTCTTTTTAATCACCTAAGATTTGGGCAACATATTCAATTTAAATGTTTGAGACAAGTATGTTGGTGAGAAAACACAAGTGCCTAAGGTGTTCGTTTTTTGAAGGCATTTCTCCAAGGAACAAAATAAATGAATATTTTTCCTGCCTAATTTAGAAAAGTAATTGAGGAATACCACTTCATCCATTGGGTTAATCCCATAAATTCAACAGGAATTGTGTATAATAGGAAATATGCCATTACGTTGGAAAGAGTGCAGAGCAGATTTAAAAAGGATATTGCCAGGACTCGAGGGCCTAAACCATAGGAAGAGATTGGACAGACTAAGACATTATGCACTGGGGTACAGGAGGCTGAGGGCTATCTTACAGAGGTGTATAAAATCATGAAGGACATGGATAAGGGACATAGTTTTTTTCCCCATGAAAGGGTTATCAAGAAGTACAGAGCATAGATTTAAGGTGAGAGGAGAAAGATTTAAAGGGAACGTGAGGGCAGACTTTTTCACTCGTGGGGTGGGGAAAAATGGAATGAGCTGTCTAATGAGCTGAGCTAACAGGATTGTTAAGGGCTTGAACACACTAGAGGCAGGAAACATGTTCCCGATGTTGGGGGAGTCCAGAACCAGGGGCCACAGTTTAAGAATAAGGGGTAAGCCATTTAAAACGGAGACGAGGAAACTTTTTCTCATGGAGAGTGGTGAGTCTGTGGAATTCTCTGCCTCGGAGGGCGGTGGAGGCTGGTTCTCTGGATGCTTTCAAGAGAGAGCTAGATAGGGCTCTTAAAAATAGCGGTCAGGGGATATGGAGAGAAGGCAGGAACGGGGTACTGATTGGGGATGATCAGCCATGATCACATTGAATGGCGGTGCTGGCTCGAAGGGCCGAATGGCCTACTCCTGCACCTATTGTCTATTGTCTATTGTCTGTCACAGGAAGTAGCTGAAGCAGGCATAATTATAATTTAGACAGGTACATGAATAGGAAAGATTTTGAGGGATATGGACCAGGCACAGGCAAATGGGACTAGCTTAGATGGGGTTGGCATGGTCAAGTTAGAGTGAAGGGCCTGTATAACTCTATGATAGGCACTTGCACCAAAGTGAGGAAAAAGTCACCGGAGTACTTTTTGAAAGTTAAGCAGTTTTTAATTTCAAAAGTCATGAACGATAACGAACAAAGAAATCTTAGAAATTTATGAATGATTTTATCAAATGACATTCGCAAAGAATTAAAAAACAGTGTGGCAGTGAAAGAGGGCATTGTGTCATTGGGCTTGTTGGGACATTTTAATGCAACGATCAAATTGGTCTCAGCCTTCTATCTGTAACTGTGAACTTTTTCCAATCAAGTTTCTATCCAGTTCTTCTGTGAATTGTACTAGTAGAGAAGCCACCTAACAGGCAGCAAGTTTTCGTTTGTGTTTTCTCTGGAGCGTTAGAAGACCTGATAGAAATATATAAAATTGTGAGAGGCATAGATAGGGTAAACATTCAGAACCTTTTGCCCAGATTAAAAATGTCAAAGACTTGAAGTCATAGCTTAAAGGAGAGAGGGGAATAGTTTAAAGTAGATTTGTAAGGATCACCCTGACAGGGTTGATGGTGAAGGAATTTAAGAGGTTCTTAGATAGGCACAAGGAATGGAAGGATATGGATGATGCAAGCAGAGGAGATTAGTTTAACTTGGTACCATGTTCAGTGTGGACATTGTAGACTGGAGGGTGTGTTCCTGCGCTGGACAATTCTATATTTTATTTGACATTTTAGGTTGGGACCCTTCTTCAGACTGATGAAGTAATGGGGAGATAGCTGGTAGAAAGAGTTAAGGGGAAGAGTTGGGCCAAGAATTGGCAAGTGATAGGTGGATGCAGCTATGGAGGGATTGATTGGCAAATGAGCCAGGCGAGGGCGCTAAAGGTGGAGATAGTAACTGAGGCTGGAGGTAATAAAGTGAAGAAGAAGGGTGCAGATGGCAGAGTCTCATATGGAAGGATGGTTGGGATTGATATGTGGAACGTGAGTGAGGGCTGGTGGGTGGAAGGAATGGGGTGGATAGGGGACATGTAGGGGGTGATGTTGGGTGATAAGCAGAAGGAGGAGCTAGAGGAAGGGTTAGGAATGGGTGAGGGGGATAGTGAAAAGAAAGGTGTACATGAGAGCATCTGGGTGGATCTAAAGGAGAGAGAAAGGATGGTTTACCTGAAATTGTAGAATTCAAAGTTCATACTGTTAGGTTGTAAACTACCCAAGTAGAATGTGAGGTGCTGTTCCTCCTGTTCCTCCTGTTTGAGTGTGGCCTCACTCTGGCAGTGGAAGAGTCCGAGCACAGAGAGGTTGGCTGGGAATGGGAAGGGGAGTTAAAATGATTAGCAACTGGGAGATCCTTCAAACAGCTGCTCTCAATCACCTCTCCCCACCAGTTCCTGCCTAATTCAGGCTACCCTCAATTCTAGGGGCATGGTTGGGTCCCTTAAAGAAAGGCTTGTAGCATTATTTATCATAACACAAAACTACATCATCTGTGCTTTCATCAAGAAATGCTAACTGAAAAATTAATTTGTGCTTGTTTGTTTACTTTCTTTTCACTTAAATTCCATGAGAGCGAATGTTGTACTGCATCTCAAATTTCTGGGTTGTCCTTCGTGAATTCAGTCAGGGTGAATCTCCTTTTCCTATGGCTGTAGATCACCTGTACTGTTGTAATTGGCTTTCCCCCAGTTAGCATTTCACCCAAGAACCTGTCTTATCCTTATCCATAACTACAAGGTGTCACAGTGGCACAGCAGTAGAGCTACTCCCTAAAAGCACAAGAGACCCAGGATCAATCCTGGGGGCTGTCTGTGTGGAATTTGTACGTTCTCCCTGTGACTGCATGGGTTTCCTCTGGGTGCTCAAGTTTCCTCTGACATCCCAAAGACGTGCGGGTTTGTAGGTTTATTGGCTTCAGTAAATTGCCCCTAGTGTGTAGGGCAGAGAACTAGTGTGATCGATGGTCAGCGTGGTCTTGCTGGGCCGAAGGGCCTGTTTCCACGCTGTATCTCTAAACTAATCTAAAACAATATGAATGAATTATCAATGGGTGAAAATATGTATTTATGTCTCCAGCAAAGTTATGTTGACAATTAATTACTGATGTTATGCACTGCTGTTTCCACGACTTGCCTTATAACATCTTAACTGTTTTGTGGATTAGAGATGCACAAAGGCAGAGATCGAAAAGGCACCTGCCGGCTCCTACCACCACCAAGAGAGACAGCCATGGAAGGTAGAAAGTAATGGATTCATAGATAACCATTCTGACGTGGATTGGAAAATACTTTAGCCAATAGATGTAACATTTGGAACTTTTGTTGTTTGTGTACATGAATATTTCTAAGTTTGTCGAAGACACATTTGTGGATGAGTCAATGGTAAACGGAAAAGCATATTTACACGGTGGTCTGGATGAAAGACTGTTAATTTATTAAGTGTCTTTAAAAACTCTTTGATGGCAATGAAAGATTTTTGAAGTGTAGTTACTGTTGAATTATGGGGAAATGTGGTAATTTGTCCCACAACCACAATGGGAAACGAGATCAACAGATGCAAACAATAATGACTAGGTAATACCTTTAAGACCCCAGAGTGTGAATGAGCTTCATAATCAATGCAATACGTCTGAAATATCATAGTATATGAAATGTAACAAACTCGTTTATTCATGGCATGATCACGAAAGCAAACACTAATGACTAGGTAATCTATTTTTGTGACGTTGGTTGAGGAATAAATACTGGCAGACACACCTCTGCTGTGAGATTGTTCACACAAGAAAGGTTAACTCAGTTTGGTATCTAACCAAAAAACAGTGCTCCCTCCGTAAAGGATCGACCCATCGAAACTCGACCACCTCACCCAAAACTGGTTGAGGTGGTCGAGTTCCTGGAGCAAGACTTGAACCCACGTCCCTCTAAGCTTTCAGTTGAAAGTGGTGCAGCTTGTTCATGCGTACAAATCCTACAGGTACATTGTCGGCAAACGTACTGTGATGGAGCTTGTTTGCAGGAAAATTGTTTGCCAGGGCAATGGGAGGAAATCCTAGCTTTAACGTTAAGGCAAACGGGTTTCACTGTGGTGGCAAGCACAGCAATACGGAATTGCCTCTTGATTGGCGCTTCAAGCTTGATGACGTGGGCAAGTCCTGGTCTGGGTCCTCAACTCCACTTCTTTAAGTGGTGACTTGTGTACTCGATGGCGGACACTGTGTGACTGCACCCAGCAATGTGCAGGTAGCCGAGCATCCTTGGCCCACGGTTGGTCTGGTTCTGATGTTAACTGTTTCAATTCCCATTGCTCACGCAGTTGCTGCAGGTGCCGCTGCAGGTGCCGCTGCAGGTGCCGCTGCAGGTGCCGCTGCCATGCCGTCAGGACTGGCCAAGCCCTGTCCGATGAAACGAAGACTTCGGCCAAGTGAGTACTGAACAAAGACATGTCAAATGCATATATATATATATATATATATATATATATATATACTCTCTCTCCCTCTCCCTCCCTCTCCCTCCCCCTCTCCCCCCCCCCTCTCCCTCCCCCTCTCCCTATCTCTACTCTCTCTCACCCCATTCAAGCTAGTCAAGCATCACAACCTAACATATCATCTGTCAAGAATCAAGTGTCTAACTGTGATATATATCGGCAATGGAACATCTCCATTTTTACTTGCTGCAGCTTTACAGGCATGCTAATGCAAAAACACACAGCTAAATATATAATAATGAATAGTACAATAAATGAATTAATGTTCTATCACATAACCAAAATAGTATAAAACCAAACGGTAGTGCAACTAAAGACACCACCATAGAGAAGTTCATAGGTAAAGAGGCAAGTGTTGTACAGTTTGGTTCAAGACCCATATGGTTGCTGGGAAGAAGTAGTTCTTGAACCTGGAGGTTATGATTTTCAGGCTCCTGTACTTTCTTCCCAATAATAGCAGTGAGATGAGAGCATGGCCAGGATGGATGTAGGTCCTTGGTGATGTTGGATGCCTTTTTGAGGCGTGGCCTCTTGTAGATCACTATAATGTGGGGACAGAGCCAGTGTCTGCCACTCTCTGTAATCTCCATTTTCCTCCACAGATGCTGCCTGACCCATTGAATTCCTCCAGTTGGTCTGCTCTCTTTGTTGTAGATTCCAGCATCATGTACCTCCAAGAAGTACAGGGGCTTCAGTTGAGTCCTACAAATCCCACTGCTTAAACGGTACCTAGGATTCTCATTAGCCATTGCCTTCGTTGAATATATTCTTAATCCAACACTACTTTTCCTTGGAGTCCATGGGTTTTCATTTTCTTGATCAATCCATTTTGTGGAACTTGGTCAAAACACTGCTATGATCCAAATTTAATATATAAATGTTCCAATCTATCTGAGGAGTGCACCTATGGCAATGTGACATTCCTCGGCACTGCACAGTTAGGCCTGATGATTTGACATTCCTTGTTTCAAGGCCAAAACACTTTCCCAGTATGTTGAGGTATCAGTTTAGACTTAAACTCAAGTTCCACGAAGATCATTAAATTCCAGTTCAAATTCACATGATGGAATGATGCCCGGCTGAATGTCAATGCAGCCTAATGGGACCCAGAACCCCTTGTTCAGAGATATGAAGTGATGCACCAGAGTTTACTGACCACTTACCATTTATGCCTCCTAACAGCTGGCCGCATACCAGGATGGATGGACACTCACCAAACAGTTTCCACATGCAGTCGCCCGCCCAAGTCAGGTAAGCAGAGACAAGGACATGTAAGAGATTTTACAGCCATTGTTGCTTTAAGGACGGTTCATTGTGGTGTGTATCATTGCTGGTCCAAAGCTCGTCCAAAGCTAGATACCGCTCTTAGGGCTAATGGAATCAAGGGATATCGGAAGAAAGTTAGAACAGGGTACTGATTCTGGATGATCAGCCATGATCATATTGAATGGCTCAAAAGGCCGCATGGCCTACTCCTGCACCTACAGTATTTTCCATGTTTTCCTTCTGTTCCCCAAGATCACAGCAAGACATGTGATCATTCTGAACCAATATTGTATTTAACATAGAACAGTACAGCACAAGCACAGGCCCTTCGACCCACAATATCTATGCTGAACATGACGCCAAGATCTCCTTTCATTTACCTACACATAATCCCTTACTACCTATGTATCCATGCGCATATCCAAAAGCTTCTTAAATGCAACTATTGTATCTGCCTCCATCGCCAACACAGGCAGCACGTTCCAGGCACTCACCACCCTCCGTGTAAGCAACTTGCTCCGCTCATCCCCTTTAAACTTTGCCTCTCTCACTATAAAGCTATGCCTTCTAGTGTTTGATTTTGCCATCCTGGGAAAAAAATTCTGGCCGTCCACACCTCTCATAATTTCACATATATGAAATATCCATTAATAATAAGCTTTGGACAAACAATGAATCGTTCTTGCTGTTAAGTGTGCCCAGAAGCTACTTAATGATCCCATAGTATACATTAAATCTCTCAGTAAAAGGCAAGCAACAAGGATATGAAGTCTGAAACTAAATCTCAGATCAGTTTATTAATGAAGTAACAATTAAGAACAGCAAAATAGCCATAAACCATCTGATAAAATAGAAATGCAAAAAAAAAAACAATATGCTGGCTGCAGTTACACCTCTCTCTCTCTTCAATAGACAATAGGTGCAGGAGTAGGCCATTCGGTCCTTCGAGCCACCACCGGCATTCAATGTGATCATGGCTGATCATCCCCAATCAGTATCCCGTTCCTGCCTTCTCCCCATATCCCCTGACTCCGCTATCTTTAAGAGTCCTATTTAGGTCTCTCTTGAAAGTATCCAGAGAACCTGCCTCCACCGCTCTCTGAGGCAGAGAGTTTCACAGACTCACAACTTTCTGTGTGAAAAAGTGTTTCCTCATCTGCGTTCTAAATGGCTTGCCCCTTATTCTTAAACTGTGGCTCCTGGTTCTGGACTCCCGCAACATCGGGAACATGTTTCCTGCCTCTAGCATGTCCAAACCCTTAATAATCTTATATGTTTCAATAAGATACCCTCTCATCCTTCTAAATTCCAGAGTATACAAGCTCAGGCGCACCATTCTCTCAGCATACGACAGTCCCGCCATCCTGGGAATTAACCTTGTAAACCTACGCTGCACTCCCTCAATAGCAAGAATGTCCTTCCTCAAATTAGGGGACCAAAACTGTTTTTGCTACCAAAGTGGATAACCTCACATTTATCCACATTAAACTGCATCTGCCATGCATCTGCCCACTCACCCAACCTGTCCAAGTCACGCTGCATTCTCATAGCATCCCCCTCAAAATTCACACTGCCACGCAGCTTTGTGTCATCTGCAAATTTGCTAATGTTACTTTGAATCCCTTCATCTAAATCATTTATGTATATTGTAAATAGCTGCGGTCCCAGCACCAAGCCTTGAGGTTCGTAGTTTGTAAGAAAAATTAGCAAATGTTATTCATGATTAAGTATGTCTTTCAAAAGGATGTCTTTTTCTAAAACAGCCTCGTTATCTGGGGTGATAGATGTGTCAAACCATCCATAACCTTTCAAAACAGCAGTTATTCTTCTTACCATTCAGAATCCTCAGGTGGTAACACGCCATTATGTAGGTTATGGAATCACACAGTCATACGGCACAGAAACAGGCCATTGGCCCAACCAACCACAATGTAATTTTGCAATAAGCATTGGGAAGAAAGTTCTGGTGACTAAAAATAACCACTGGTTAAATAAAATGTTACTGCAACAAAACAGCAAAGTAAATTTGGACAGGCACATGAATAGGAAAGGTTTGGGGAGATATGGCTAAATATGGGGAAATGGGACCAGCGTAGACGGGATATTTTGGTTGGTATGGACAAGTTGGGCCGCAGGGCCTGTCTTCGTGCTATATTCGCTACGACCCCTAATTGTCTATGCGTGTTGCGACATTTCTGTGTATTTTCATATTTTAAATGATTTTGTTCACAAAACTCAAATGCAATATGTTATTCTGTGATTGGCAGCATTCCTAGCAGGATTGGCACCTCCCCCTACAGTCGCTGAGTCAAGTGTGAGAACAGGCGCCATCCCGAAAATAAAACGACCGCCAGCCGGTATGCGTAAGTCAAAACCAAGGGGTCCTTAAACTGGGAGGCCGGGTGTTGTTTTCTACACATTAAGATTCAATGCTCTGAGGTCCATTTTCCCTTTCAGTGCCGTGCTGTAATTTGGGATCGTGGAGTTTTTTTACTGAACATGCCTAATTTTCACGTTCATGTTAGACAGAGTACAACATTTTCCCATTCATGTTGAAGAAGCATTGATGGAATTGTAGAAGAATTAGTAATGCTGGTCAGTCCATTGGTGCAGTCTGAGCATACTCTTGTCCCACTGAGATTGCATAGAATAGAAAACACTACAGCAGAAGAACAGGCCCTTTGGCCCATAATGTCCATGCTGAACATGATGCCGAATTAAACTAACTCCCTTTGCCGGCACATAATCCTCATCCCTCCATTCCTTGCATATCCACATACCTATCTTAAGGCATATTAGACACCCCTATCATATCTGCCTCCACCACCACCCCTGTTCCGGGCATCCACCGGGAAAAAAACTTGCCCACACATCTCATTTAAACTTTACCACTGACCTTAAAGCTATGCCCTCTATCTTTGACATTTCCACCCTGGGAAGAAGATTTTGACCGTCTACCTATCTATGCCTCATAATTTTATGAACTTCTATCAGATCTATCCTCAACCTGTGACTAAAGTGGAGTTTAAGAGGCTTTTAAATAGGCACATGGATATGTGGGGAGTGGAGGGATATAGATCACGTGCAGGCAGAGGATATACGTTTAACCTGGAATCGTATTCAGCACAGACATAAGCTGAGGGGCCTGTTCCTGTGCTGTACTGTTCTATGTTCTAGTAAGTGGTGCTCCGTTGGAGAGAGATCTCTATGACTAAAACTTGCTGACATCGAACAACATTTCACTGCAGCAAGGCAATCCTTAATTGTCCATTTGACTATCAATTGCATTCATTGATGCATTTAGACTCATCTGGTTGCATATTTAAAATGATTTTATACACAAAACTCAAATGCAATATTTTAATTTTATATACATAAAAGTGAGGGTGACCTGCCTTGGCAGGCCGCCTTCACTCGATGAAAGCGGTCTGAGAGGAACCAAAATCTTTGGACCAGAAAGGCAGCAACTTCGAGGACAGTGTGCGAAACTAGAGAGGAAATTGTGGGAGCCCTGGTTGAAATTTACGAGTCGTCTTTAAATACAGGAGAGGTGCCGGAAGACAGGAGGGTGGCAAATGTTGTGCTCTATTCAAGGAGGGCTGCAGGGAAATTGCTGGTAACTATAGGCCAGTGAGCCTAACATCTGTGGTTAGAAAGTTGCTAGAGAGTATTCTGATGGATAGGATATACAGGCATTCAGATGGACAAGTCTGATTAGGGGTAGTCAGCATGGCTTTGTACGTGGCAGGTCATGTCTCACAAATCTGATTGAGTTTTTTTGAAGACGTGATCAAAAAGGTTGATGTGGGCAGAGGTACAGATCTTGTATTTATGGACTTCAGCAAAGCATTCGACAAGGTTCTGCATGGTGGGTTGCTCTGGAAGGTTAGATCGCTTGGGATCTGAGGAGAGATAGCTGAATGGATAGAAAATTGGCTTATAGGGTATAGCCGTTAGGAGGTCATGTTGCAGTTGTATAAGACGTAGTGAAACCGCATTTAGATTATTAGAGAAGATTTGCAAGGATGTTGCCTGGGCTAGAGGGTCTGAGGACTGAGCTATCGGGAGAGGGTAGAGTAAGCTGGGACTCCTTGGAGTGCAGGAGGGTGAGGGTGATCTTATAGAAGTGTATAAAATCATGAGAGGAATAGATCGGGTAGATGCAGAGTCTCTTGACCAGAGTATGTGAATCGAGGACCAGAGGACATAGGTTTAGGGTGAAAAGGAAAAGATTTAATAGGAATCTGAGGGGTAACTTTTTCACACAAAGGGTGGTGGGTGTATGGAACAAGCTGCCAGAGGAGGTAGTTGAGGCTGGGACTATTCCAAAGTTTAAGGAACAGTTCGACAGGTGCACGGATAAGACAGTTTTGGAGAGACATGGGCAAAACGCAGGCCAGTTGGTACATGTTGGCAGGTTGGGCCGCAGGGCCTGTTTTCACGCTGTATCATTCTATAACCTTATGACTATAACATCCTATAACCCTATATCTCAGACAGTGTAAAGTAGAAAACGAGGACCTTGAACTGAGCCATGTTACTGTATTTTCAGCAATGTTGCAGGTTAAGGTTTAATGCACAGGAGAAGCACTGGGATTCATTTTCCCATTTCAGTGCCATGCTGAAATTTGGGATCTTGGATACAAAGTGCTGGAGTAACTCAGCAGGTCAGGCAGCATCCGTGGAGAATATGGATTGGTGATGATAACTCATTTTCACATTAATTGAAGAAATGAACAATTAGGAAGTTGCAGAACTGGTTCAGTGAGCAGAGCCACTGCCTTAGAACTCCAGTGACCCAGGTACGATCCTGAACTGTGTGGAATTTACATGCTCTCCCTATGACCACTTCCATTTACATGCTCTCCCACATGCCAAAGCCATGCGATTTGTTGGGTTAACTGACTGCTGTGAATTGCCCCAAATTGTCAGTGCGTGATGGAATCTGGGAGGTAGTTGATGGGAATGTGCGGGAGAATACAACGTTAAAATAGTTTTTTTTGATACTTTGCAAAATTGTCATTTAATCCTCTTAAAATTCATCTTTTCAACCTTTCCTTATTAAAATCCACCTGTGGCATTTCTTCTTGTTTTACCATTTGGTCGGTGCCATCCTGAAGGTTATAACTAATCCCCCAATTCTGTAACATCCGTACACGTAACAACACTGTTCTTTGCTTCCTAGTGAAGGCCGTTAATAATTGTTGCAAAGTTAAGGGGGGGTTGTCAAATGGGATAGTCAAGGATGGAGTTAAAGGGAAAGAGAGTAAAGGGATGGTTAATGACCCCAGAATTAATAGGAAAGAAAGCTCACAAAGGGATAGGAGAGTATGGCCAAGTGTAATAGGGATCGATGTGAAAGGTGAGGTGCGTAAGGAATTATAAGTATTGTATATGACTGCGCGAAGTATAAGAAGTAAAGTAGATGAGCTTGAGGCTCTGTTAGAGGTTGGTAGATATGACATTGTGGGGAGTACTGAGACGTGGCTGCAGGAGGATCGGGCCTGGGAACTTAATATTCAGGGTTATACATCCTATAGAAAGGACAGGCAGGTGGGCAGAGGTGGGGGGGGGGGGGGGTAGCTCTGCTGGTGAGGGATGGAATTCAGTCCCTTGCGAGGGAAGACTTAGGGACTGACGAGGTAGAGTCACTGTGGATTGAGTTGAGGAATTGTAAAGGCAAGAAGACACTAATTGGTGTTATTTACAGACCCTCAAGTAGTAGCCCGGATGTAGGGTGTAAGTTGCAGCAGGAGTTAAATCTGGCATGTAACAAAGGTAATGCCACTGTGGTGATGGGGGATTTCAATATGCAGGTAGACTGAGAAAATCAGGTTGGTTCAGGACCCCAAGAAAGAGAGTTTGTAGAGAGCCTCCAAGATGGATTCTTAGAGCAGCTTGTAATGGAGCCGACCAGACAAAAGGCAATTCTGGATTTAGTGTTGTCCAATGAACCAGATTTGATAAGAGAACTCGAGGTAAAGGAACTGCTTGGAGGTAGTGATCATAATATGATTAGTTTTAATCTGCAATTTGAGAAGGAGAAGGTTAAATCGGAAGTGTCAGTGATGCAGTTGAACAAAGGGGACTATGAAGGCATGAGAGAGGAGCTGGCCAAGGTAGACTGGAAAGGGATCCGAGCAGGAATGACGGTGGAACAGCAATGGCAGGAATTTTTGGCCATAATCCGGAAGACGCAGGATCATTTCATTCCAAAAAGGAAGAAAGATTCGAAGGGGAGTAGGGGAGTAGGAGAAGTTACGGATAGAATAAAACTAAAAGAAAAGATGTATAACACAACAAAGAGTAGCCGGAAGCCAGAGGGGATTGGGAAACTTTCATAGGACAACAGAAGGAAACAAAACGGGCAATACGGGCTGAAACGATGAAGTACGGCCAGGAATATAAGGAAGGAGAGTAAAAGCTTCTTTAGATATGTTAAGGGAAAAAGAGTAGCAAAGTCAAACGTGGGTCCCTTGAAGGCAGACACGGGTGAAATTATTATGGGGAACAAGGAAATGGTAGAAGAGTTGAAAAGGTACTTCGGATCTGTCTTCACTAAGGAATACACAAACAATCTCCCAGATGTACTGGAGGACAGAGGATCTAAGGGAGTAGAGGAACTGAAAGAAATTTTCATTAGGCAAGAAATAGTATTGGGTTGGCTAATGGGACTGAAGGATGATAAATCCCCTGGGCCGGATGGGCTGCATCCCTGGGTCCTCAGGGAGGTGGCTCTAGAAATAGTGGACGCATTGGTGATCATTTTCCAATGTTCAATAGATTCAGGATCAGTTCCTGTGGATTGGAGGACAGCTAATGTTATCCCAATTTTCAAGAAAGGGGCGAGAGAGAAAACGGGGAATTACAGACCAGTTAGCCTGACTTCAGTGGTGGGAAAGATGCTGGAGTCAATTATTAAAGAGGGAATAATGGGGCATTTGGATAACAGTAAAAGGATTAGTCCAAGTCAACATGGATTTATGAAAGGGAAATCATGCTTGACTAATCTTCTGGAATTTTTTGAGGATGTGACAAGTAAAATGGATGAAGGGGAGCCAGTGAATGTAGTGTGTCTAGACTTTCAGAAAGCCTTTGATAAGGTCCCGCATGGGAGACTGGTGACCAAAATTAGAGCACATGGTATTGGGGGTAGGGTGTTGACATGGATGGGAAATTGGTTGGCTGACAGGAAGCAAAGTGTAGGAGTGAACGGGTCCTTTTCAGAATGGCAGGCAGTGGCGAGTGGAGTGCTGCAAGGCTCGTTGTTGGGGCCACAACTGTTTACCATATATATTAATGATTTGGAAGGGGGAATTAGGAGAAACACTAGCATGTTTGTGGATGACACAAAGCTGGGTGGCAGTGTGAGCTGTGAAGAGGATGTTAGGAGGTTGCAGGGTGACCTGGACAGGTTGAGTGAGTGGGCAGATGCGTGGCAGATGCAGTATGATATAGATAAATGTGAGGTTATCTACTTTGGCGGCAAAAACAAGGGGGCAGATTATTATCTCAATCGGATTAGGTTAGGTAAGGGGTAGGTGCAGCGAGACCTGGGTGTCCTTGTACACCAGTTACTGAAAGTTGGCGTGCAGGTACAGCAGGCAGTGAAGAAAGCTAATGGAATGTTGGACTTCATAACAAGAGGATTTCAGTATAGGAGTGAAGAGGTTCTTCTGCAGCAGTATAGGGCTCTGGTAAGACCACATCTGGAGTATTGTGTACAGTTTTGATCTCCTAATTTGAGGAAGGACATCTTTGCGATTGAGGCAGTGCAGCGTAGGTTCACAAGATTGATCCCTGGGATGGCGGGACTGTCATATGAGGAAAGATTGAAAAGACTAGGCTTGTATTCACTGGAGTTTAGAAGGATGAGGGGGATCTTATAGAAACATATAAAATTATAAAAGGACTGGTCAAGCTAGATGCAGGAAAAAATGGTTCCAATGTTGGGTGAGTCCAGAACCAGGGGCCACAGTCTTAGAATAAAGGGGAGGCCATTTAAGCCAGAGGTGAGAAAAAAACTTTTTCACCCAGAGAGTGTGAACTTGTGTAATTCCCTGCCACAGAGGGCAGTGGAGGCCAAATCACTGGATGGATTTAAGAGAGAGTTAGATAGAGCTCTTGGGGATAGTGAAATCAAGGGATATGCGGAGAAGGCAGGCACGGGTTATTGATTGGGGACGATCAGCCATGATCACAATGAATGGCGGTGCTGGCTCGAAGGGCCGAATGGCCTCCTCCTGCACCTATTTTCTATGTTTCTGTTTCTATGTTTCTAGATCAGTGGGCTAAAATGGCCTGTTGAGGAACACCACCACCGAATGTTTCCGTCCGACAACCTTCCACACTTTGTTTTTTATCCCCTCTTCAAGACCAGATATTCAACTCTTCCCGAAACTAATTCCTCAAGACAATTGTCATATATCCCGCCACGAACAATTGAAATTCTTACTTGCTGCAACCTTACAGACCTGTTAATACAATCACACAGTTAAATATTGGATAACCAATAATACAATCAATTAATAATCATATTATGAGGTAACCATAACTGTATAAAACCAAACATCACATTGCAATCAAAGACACAGTCCATAGAAAGCAGAGGTGCTGGGGTCAGTGTTATGCAGTGTTAAAGAGCCTGATGGTTGCTGGAAAGACACTGTTGTTTGAACCTGGAGGTCATGGTTCTCAGGCTCCTGTACCTTCTTCCTGATAGTAGCAGTGAGATGAGAACATGGCCAAGATGGTGTGGGTCTTTGATGACAATGTGTGCCTTTTTGGGGCAGTGCCTCCTGTAGATCACTTCAATGGCGAGGAGATCAATACCTCTGATGGACTCTCCACACTCTCCTTCCTTCTTCGACATTTGAGTTCACAAACAATGCATGACTCAACCAGTCATAGAAACATAGAAACATTGAAACATGGAAAATGGGTGCAGGAGGAGGCCATTTGACCCTTCGAGCCAGCACCGCCATTCATTGTGATCATGGCTGATCATCCACAATCTGTAACCCGTGCCTGCTTTCTCCCCTTATCCCTTGATTCCGCTACCCCCGAGAACACTAACTTACTCTCTTTTAAATTCATCCAGTGAATTGGCCTCCACTGCCTCACGTGGCAGAGAATTCCACAAATTCACAACTCTGAAGAGGTTTTTTCTCATCTTAGTTTTAAATGGCGTCCCCTTTATTTTTAGACTGTGGCCCCTGGTCCTGGACTCCCCCAACATTGGGAGCATTTTTCCTGCATCTAGCTTGTCCTGTCCTTTTATAATTTTACACGTTTCTATAAGATCTCCTTTCATTCTTTTAAATTTAAGTGAATACAAGCCCAGTCTTTCCAATCTTTCCTCATATGACAGTCCTGCCATTCTGTGGATTAACCTGCTGTACTGCCTCAATAGCAAGGATGTCCTTCCTCAAATTAGGAGACCGAAACTGCACACAATATTCCAGATGTGGTCTCACCAGCACCCTGTATAACTGCAGTAAGACCTCTTTACTCCTGCACTCAAATCCTCCCATTATGAACTCCAACATGCCATTAGCTTTCTTCAATGCCTGCTGTACCTGCATGTTTACTTTCAGTGACTGGTGTACAAGAAAACCCAGGTCTCGTTGCACATAGCTTTTTCCTAATCTGACACCATCGAGATAATAATCTGCCTCCTTGTTCTTGCCACCTAAGTGGATATCCTCACATTTATCTACATTATACTGCATCTGCCATGCTTCTGCCCACTCACTCAACCTGTTTAAATCACCCTGCAATCTCCTAGCATCCTCTTCGCAGTTCACACTACAACCCAGCTTTTTGTCATTTGTAAATTTGCTAGTGTTACTTTTTATTCCATCATCTAAATCATTACTACTAGATTAAGTGGGACCCGTTGTGGGACTCCACTAATTCTAATATTGGTGGCCAGAGGGGGGGGGGGGGACTTTCTGGAGCGCTAGTATGGGTGTTGTGGGCTGAAGGGACTGGTTTATGGAGGGCTAGTATGGACATTATGGGACAAATAGATTCTTGGGCTGCAGCTCAGTCACTCAGGGCTGGTGGGCTGGCAGTTCACACGGCTATTCCTTGAAATTCCATTTCAAGCAGAGTGCGGGCCACCAAATTCAATTTCAAACCATTTCAAGCGGAGTGCAGGCCACCAAATTCAAATGCAATTTCATGCCATTTCAAGCAGAGTGCAGGCCACCAAATTCAAATGCAATTTCATACCATTTCAAGCAGAGTGCAGGCCACCAAATTCAAATGCAATTTCATACCATTTCAAGCAGAGTGCAGGCCACCAAATTCAAATGCAATTTCATACCATTTCAAGCAGAGTGCAGGCCACCAAATTCAAATGCAATTTCAATTTCATACAATTTCAAACTGAAAAATCAAATGCAATTCCATACCATTTGGGCTTTATACTCCTGGCCCCCCAGAAGGGGCGTTACCTTCATCATGGTGATTGACAGGCGAGAGGACCAATCAGCTGATCTCAAGATTTTTTAAACATTCATAACTTTTTTAACGATGAAAGTCCAGTTACACTACATCCACTGGCTCTCCTTAATCCATTTTACTTGTCACATCCTCAAAAAGTTTCAGAAGATTAGTCAAGCAGGATTTCCCCTTCATAAATCCATGCTGACTTGGGCCATTCATTTTACTGCTATCCAAATGTGCCATTATTACAGTCAGTATGCCTTGATCAACATTTGTTCAGATAAAAATGTTCAATAACTTTCTCGCATCAACTGGCCATCGTTTTCTTTCTCTCTCAGTCCTTATCAATCATTATTAACATTAATGTCGCAGGAGATAAAGATAATTTGCATGAAGCAGTTTGGGAGAGATTTCTGGTGACTATGAGACACGAGGAGCTGCAGAAGCTGGAAATTTGAGCAAAACACAAAGCGCTGGAGTAAAGGGCCTGTCCCACTTACGCGACCTTTCAGCGACTGTCTGCGATCTTCAAGCTCGGGGGCACTCGCCTGAAAAACCGCGAGCTGGATCGACCGTCAGCGCACACACACACACACACACAAACACATCGCAAAGGCGGGGGCCAGGGAAAGCGGGGGAGCGCTGTCTGAAATTCACATGGTGCAAAGCCAAGGTGATACCCGCGATGAACAGGAAGGTTAAAGACGGCTAGCACAGTGTACGGTAAGTCCTTTAAAAGAGCGGGGAGGGTGGGGGGAGGGGGGAGGGGAGAAGGGGGGAGGGGGGGAGAAGGAGTGCAGACACTTTTAAGAAGCCAGACAACTTTTAATAAGCCAGAGGTACACAGCTGTGAAGTTTAGCGGGCATTGAACATTACCGGTCGGTTTTCCTTGGTTCTGAAAATACGTTTTTCCCCCCCAAATGAGCCAATATAAATGCCCGGTCAGCAAAGGAGATTACCTTCGGCTACCACGACTACCTACAACGACATGATGACCCGACTACCACTGCACTACCACGTCATTGATTTTCTCCATGGCGACCAATGTTTGGTCGCGGAAATTTTTTTTACATTCTGAAAAAATTTGCGCGACCATACTGAGGCCGTGAATAATTACCACCATTCGGGAACTCCTCTGGACCATGAAGGAGACTCACCAGAGACCACCTACGAACATGTGGCGAGCTTGTGGCGAGCACTGAGTCTCCTGAACTTGCAAATACGGTCGCCTATGTGGGACAGGCCCTTAACACAGTGGGTCAGGCAGCATCTGTAGAGGGAATGGATAGGCGACATTTTGGGTTGGGACCCTTCTTCAGACTGATTGTAGTGGGGGAGAGAAAGCTGGAAAAGAGAGGTTGGTTATCCATTCCCACTACAGATACTGCCTTACCAACTGTGTTGCTCCAGTGCTTTGTGTTTTGTTCCTGGAGACTAAAACCAGCAATAATTAAGTAACATTTGACTGTAGCAAGAGCAAACTTAATTATTCACTAAATGTGCATTATATCTCTGTAAGGCAGCTGCAAAGTCAATTTGATTTGTGCACAAAAAGTCACACTGAACATTTTATTCTTTGCAAACAGCTGCTAGCGTGGCTAGGCCGAAGGTTGTCCCTCCGAGAGCGACCCCCACAATCCCAAAGCGGCAACAACGCAGCCAAAGTAAGTACAAGAAGAACGGAAACCCTTGAACAGAAAGCACTGCCTGTTATTTGCAGCAATTCTGTATTTTACGATTTATGGCGACATTGTATTTTGTGTTGAGATCTTGTATTTTCTCAAATTCTGTAATATCCATACTCTTAACAACACTGTTCTTTGCTTCCTAGTGAAGGCCTCAAATTAGGAGACCAAAACTGCACACAATACTCCAGATGTGGTCTAACCTGTACAACTGCAGAAGGACCTCTTTACTCCTTTACTCAAATCCACTCGTTATAAAGGCCAACATGCCATTAGCTTTCTTCACTGCCTGCTGTACCTGCATGTTTACTTTCAGTGACTGGTGTACAAGTACACCCAGGTCTTATTGCACTTCCCTTTTTCCTTATATGACACCTTTGAGATAATAATCTGCCTCCTTGTTCTTGCTGCCAAAGTGCATATCCTCACATTTATCCACATTATACTGCATCTGCCATACATCTGCCCACTCACCCAACCTGTCCAAGTCACCCTGCAACCTCCTAGCATCCTCTTCACAGTTCACACTGCCACCCAGTTCTGTGTCATCTGCAAATTTGCTGGTGTTGTTTTTTATTCCATAATCTAAATCATTAATATATATTGTAAATAGTTGCTGCCCCAGCACCGAGCCTTGCGGCACTCCACTCGCCACTGCCTGCCATTCTGACAGGGACCCGTTTATTCCTACTCTTTGTTTCCTATCTGCCAACCAATTCTATATCTATGTCAATACCCTACCCCCAATACCATGTGCTCTAATTTTACCCACTAATCTCCTGTGCGGGATCTTATCAAAGGCTTTCTGAACGTCCAGATACACTACATCCACTGGCTCTCCTTCATCCATTTTACTTGTCACATCCTCAAAAAGTTCCAGAAGATTAGTCAAGCAGGATTTCCCCTTCATAAATCTATGCTGACTTGGACCAATCCTTTTACTGCTATCCAAATGCGCCATTATTACAGTCAGTATACCTTGATCATTACAGTCAGTATTCATTGATCCTCAGTAAATCCATGCTGGCTTTCTTTGATTAACCTACGTTTTTCTTATTTTGTCTCAGATAAAAATGTTCAATAGCTTTCTCGCATCAACTGGCCATCAGTTTCTATCTCTCTCAGTCCTTTATCAATCATTAAAATTAACTGCATTCAGATGTCGCAGGAGATAAATATAACTTGCACTAAGCAGTGTTTATTTGGCAGAGATTTCCGGTGACCAAGAGACACGAGGAGCTGCAGAAGCTGGAATTCTGAACAAAACACAAAGTGCTGGAATAACACAGTGGGTCAGGCAGCATCTGTGGAGGGAATGGATAGGCAACATTTTGGGTTGGGACCCTTCTTCAGACTGATGGTAGTGGGGGAGAGAAAGCTGGAAAAGAGAGGTTGTTTATCCATTCCCACTACAGATACTGTGTTGCTCCAGTGCTTTGTGTTTTGTTTCTGGAGACTAAAACTGGCAATAATTAAGTAACATTTGACTGTAGCAAGAGCAAACGTAATTATTCACTAAATGTACATTATATCTCTGTAAGGCAGCTGCAAAGTCAATTTGATTTGTATACAAACGCTCACACTGAACATTTTATTCTGTGCAAACAGCACCTGCCCCAGATACGCCAGGCGTTTGCCCTATGAGAGGATCCCCAATCCCATCGTGGCAACAACCCAGCCAATGTAAGTACAAGAAGAACGGAAACCCTTGAATAGAAAGCACTACCTGTTATTTTTAGCAATTCTGTATTTTACGATTTATGGAGACATTGAGGTGCACAGCATAGAAATAGTGCCTTTCGTATCCTGTCCTAGTTGGCATACCGGGTTAGTCCCATTTGCCTGTATTTGGCCCATATTCCTATAAACACTTATTTTCTATATATTTGTCCAATTGTCTTCTGAAAGTCGCAATTGTGTCTGCTTCTACAGCTTCCTCCGACAGATTGTGTCAAATACAGAATACCCTCTAGTATTAGAATCCTCTACTTTGGGGAAAAAGGCTGTGAGCATTCACTTTATCCCCGCTCCTCACATTTTTGTAGTCACCCCTTAGCCCCAATGCTTCAAAGTAAAAAAGTCCCAGCCAATCCACCTCTACCTGTAACTCAAGCCCGCAAGAGCACATAACATCCTGGTGAATCTCTTCTGCACCCTCTCCAACTTAATAACATTCTTCCTATAACTGGGCAACCGCAACTACACACAGTATTCCAAGTGTGGTCTCACCAACAACTTGTACGCCATGATGTACCAACATTTGTGCTCAATACCCTTCTCAATGAAGGCAACCTGGCCAGGCAAACATAGGCAGTGCTGCATTGACTCTCCCATTCCATTTGCTCTTCTCCTCTCCTCTCATTCACCTGTTTTATAATAACTTCCTGCTTGTGACCCTTTCACTCGCAGTCCTTGATCAGTCTTTGATGTTGAATAGAGTCATTCATCATGGAAGCAGGTCGTTCAGCCCAACTCGTCCATGCTGACCAAGATTCCCCATCTATGCTAGTCCCATTTGCCTGCAGGTTGGCCCATATCCTTCCAAGCCTTTCCTATCTGTGTACCTGTCCAAATGCCTTTTGATATTATTGTACATGCCTCAGCTACTTTCTCTGGCAGATCGTTCCATTTCCCCACCACCCTCTGTGTAAATGGGTATTGCAGGAGGTGAATGATTTTAAGTTTTACTGGGAAGAGATCCCAGCTGATTATTGACTTCAGGAGGTCACATAATGGAGAATACGCCCCAATCTCCATCTACAGGGACAGTGTGGAGATAGTGTCCAGCTTTAAGTTTCTGGGCACTCACATTTCAGAGGACCTCACATGGTCCACCAACACTGCTGCGCTGGTCAAGAAGGCACAGCAACGACTGTTCTTCCTGAGGACATTAAAAAAGACTGGTCTGCCCCAACAGCTGCTGACAACCTTCTACCGCTGCACCACAGAGAGCATATTAACGTATGGCATCTCTGTGTGGTATCTCAGCTGCACGGAGACGGAGAGGAGAGCTCTTCAGCGCGTCGTCCACAGAGCGCAGAGGATCATTGGGACACCGCTACCAGCCTTGGAGGGCATCGACCACACACGGTGCCTCAGGAAGTCCGTCAGCATCCATAAAGACTCCTCACACCCTTGTAATGGACTGTTTGAACTACTTCCCTCCGGCAGACGTTACAAGGCCTTCTACGCCCGAACCTCCAGACTCAGGAACAGCTTTATTCCCAGAGCTATAGCGGCTCTGAACCGGCCCTGCTGAGTGCCCCCCATCCCCCCTGGACTGTCTCCCTCAGATGGTCACGTCGCACAGACACATCTGCACTTTAATCTGTTGAACTGTTTTGACTATTTTACTATTTTACAATCCATGTTCTCGGGATATCTAAATCCAAATTTTATTAGTTATTTATGTTATGACATCGGTTGGAAGCTGCATACCAAATCTCGTTGCGCTTATGTGCAATGACAATAAAAGATATTATTATTATTATTATTATTATTATTATTATCCAAGACTGGCTGAAGGTTAATACCATTTTATTGTACCAAGAGAACCTTAAAGGGCCTGTCCCACTGCCCTCGACTCATACTCGCAGCATGGTCGACACGAGGTCCTAGGAGGTCTTTGTAACTCTCCTTCATGCTCGAGGGTAGTCCCCGCGTACTCGAGGCCTCAGCTAGGTTGCGGCGTATTTTTCAACATGTTGAAAAATGCCCACGAGTAAAAAAAGTTCGCCATGGAAAAAATCGATATTTTTTTTACTCGTAGGTTTAGTCGAGGTAGGTCGTAGTAGGTCGGCATGTTATTCGTAGGTAATCGAGGGTAGTCGAAGGTAATCGAAGGTAGCCAAAGATAGTCGTAGATAGTCTTCAACATTAGTCGAAGAGAGGTCGAAGGAGGTCGAAGGAGGTGGCCTTCACTCTCCACTATTCGGTGTCCAATCTTCCTGAAGCTAGTCGAAACTAGTTGAAGCTAGTCTTCAACATAGTCAATAGAGGTCGAAGGAGGCCTTCTAGATAGTCGAAAGAGGTCTTCAACGTGACATTTTATCAAACTCTTCTAAACTCGCGAATTAGGTTGCCGAAGTGGGACAGACAGACCCTTTATTTACTAATTTAAGTACATCGCACGCATTGAGCTGTGTGCACATTGGAAATATTTTTGCATGTGTACAGGGCTCACATTTAATACTATATTCTGTGTTGATAACAGTGGCCCCGCCCAGATCTTATACGGGTGGTGCGAGACCAAGATCAATACCTGCACCAGCGCGGCGGCCAGCTGGTCCGGGTAAGTACAATATGGAACGCCTTGAACATAGAGAACTGTGGCGTGTTAACGGTTAACACACAAGGCTGTGTTGGCACTTTTACCTAAAATGGTTGGAAGTATTTGCATTGAAATGTGAAATGACTTTGATTTCTGGGCTAAAATATTCCCAAAAAGCTAAGCTGTTAGTGAAAAGCAAGGGCAACAAGTCAGAACCTTTTTTTTGCCAGGGTAAAAATATCAAAGACTACAGGGTATATTCATGATTAGGAAGGGTGTCAAAGGTTATGGGGAGAGGTCAGGAGAATAATAATAATAATAATGGATGGGATTTATATAGCGCCTTTCTAATACTGAATGGCAGAGCAGAATTGATGGGCTGAATTACCTAAATCTGCTTCTATGCCTTATGGTCTTTATGGCATCGGGGGATAGTTTAGGGATGTGTTGGGCAGGTTTATTACACATAGGGTGATGGAGGTACATATGTGGATAGGAGAGGTTTGGACTGATATGAGCCAAGGGCATGCAAGTGGGACTAGTTTCACGAGGCAATTTGATCGGCCTGGACAAATTGGGCCACTGCTTTGTACATATATGACTCTATGACACTAATTCAAGAAATTACTGAATCATGGAAGACAATAACAACAGCATCCAGTATTGTGAAAGCCAGTTCATTCAAAGGCTGAGATGAATGTCATCAGGGCTTTGGATTATATGGCTTCCAAGCCCACCAACTTCTCTTGTTGACTGCTTTGGCAACCAACAGCAAGTTCCTTCAGAGCACAAGGAACTGCAGATGCTGGAATCTTGAGAAGAACACAAAATGCTGAAGGAACTCAGCGGGCCAGGCAGCATCTGGGGAGGGAATGAACTGGCAACATTTTGGTCCAGGACCCTTCTTCAGACTGATAGTAGTAAGGGTGGGAAAGCTGGAAAAGAGAGATGGGGCAGGACAAAGCCTGACAAGTTCAAGATGGATACAGGTGAGGGGAGTTGATTGTTAGATGGATGGACACAAGCACAAGATGAAATTGGTGTCAGATAAGGAGAGGAGAGGAGTGACGTTTGAAGGCAGAGGGAGAGATATAGGTGGAAGGGGGTACGGAGGGTGGGGGTAGGAGAGGCAAGATTGTGGGAGAAATGGGTGCTGCCATGGGAAATGGGATTCAAAGTAACATTAGCAAATTTGCAGGTGACACGAAGCTGGGTGGCAGTGTGAACTGTGAGGAGGATGCTATGAGAATGCAGGGTAACTTGGACAGGTTGGGGGAGTGGGCAGATGCATGGCAGATGACGTTTAATGCGGATAAATGTGAGGTTATCCACTTTGGTAGCAAAAACAGGAAGGCAGATTACTATCTAAATGGCGTCAAGTTGGGAAAAGGGGAAGTACAACGGGATCTGGGGGTCCTTGTTCATCAGTCTATGAAAGTAAGCATGCAGGTACAGTAGGCAGTGAAGAAAGCGAATGGCATGTTGGCCTTCATAACAAGAGGAATCCATGTTTCCGGCTCGAGTCGGCTGGAAACAGATTACACTGTGTTAACACCGTCCCTGTGACTGCGTGGGTTTCGTCCGGGTGTTTCGGTTTCCACCCATGTTCCAAAAGTGATGCGGTTGGTAGGTTAATTGTGTACTTTAAATTGCTCCCAACGTGTAGGTGAATGGTAGGATCTAGGAGGAGTTTGAGCCAAGTTGATTGTCAAATGTACATTCCACGAGGTACCATTACAATAAAAATCTTACTACCCTACCTCTCATAATTTTGTATGTTTCTACCAGGTCCTCTCAACCTCTGACGCTTCAGAGAAAACAATCCAAGTTAGTCCAAACTCTCCTTATAGCTAATATCCCCTAATCTGGGCAGTATCATGCTAAACCTCCTCTGCACCATCTCCAAAGGCTCCACATTCTTCCTGTAATGGGGCGACCAGAACTGCATACGATATTCCAAATATTTCGGAGGTGGTGATAGTGATATCATGATAATTGCTGCCTTCTTGCAGTGCTTCCTGTAGATCCCTTCGATGGTGGGAAGGTCAGTACTAATGATGGACCAGGCAATGTCCATCACTTTCTGTAGTCTCCTTTGTTCTGGATCATTCGAGTTACTGAACCATTCCATGAAGCAACCAGTCAGTATGCTTTCCAACGTACACCTGTAGACGTTTGAGAGAGTATTCGGCGACATGCCAGATCTCCTCAAACTTCCATGTAGTAATGTGGAGATGGCTATTGCGATGTTTTCTCCCGAGTGACTTGATAGTCCTTTGCACATTAATTAAACAAACAATGCTCTTTGCATCTTTGGCCTATGGAATGTGAAACAGTTAAACAATGAAGAATTATGGCTCAAAATTAATTTGTTGTTTAGTCTAAGAATTGAAGTACCTTCTTGTTCTCTTATTTGTAGATACATCGCGCAATGAAAGAAGAAATGGAGACCCAAAAGTTAGCAAACTGCCTCAACGAAAAAGACCTTAATCTTACAAGTACTGAAAAAAATCCAATAACAATTCAGAGGGCTTTGCAAACAAGAATTATGTTAAGGTTAATGCGATGACGATACAACCTATTGCATTACATGGCAACGTGTCAACAACCACACAAAGGTATTATTTTTAAGGTATGTTATTAAAAAATACAGGTGAGTTATTTTGCTCAATCTTTCCTTCCCCCACCTCATCCACACTGCCCCAAGCCATGGCTTGAGTTAATGTAACATAAATTGGGTTTTCTTATGTAAATTCCAGGAGAAATGAATTGTATAAAAGAACTTAAAGAAACAAATCATTTGTACGGATGGTGCAATCCGTTGTCTTGCTTATTGTTCTTTGTCTAAAGAGGCGGGTTAGAGGGATTTAGTTAAACTGGGAAGTCAATCATTTCCCAAGGTAATTTCCTTCAGCCATCTAATCTCAGAACAAGAAACTTCATTGTTTACAAAGATGTTGCCAGGACTCGAGGGAGAGGTTGGCCAGACTAGGACTTTATTCCTTGGAGCGTAGAAGACTGAGGGGGGGTCTTGTGTATCGAATCACAAAGGGCATGGATAGGGTGAGTGCACACCGTTTTTATCCCAGAGTAGGGGAATCAAGAACTAGAGGACATAAGTTTAAGGTGAGAGGGGAACGACAATGGGAATCTGAGCAAAAACTTTTTCCACACAGAGAATGGTAAGTATATGGAATGAGCTGCCAGAGGAGATAGTTGAGGCAGGTACTATTACAGCATTTAACGGACATTTGAACAGGTACATTGAAAGGAGAGATTTAGAGGGCTATGAGGCAGGCGTGCAGATGGAACCAGTTTGGATATGGCATCTTGTTCAACATGAACGAGTTGGACTGAAAGTCCTGTTTCCATGCTGACTTTATGACTCTAGTTATCCTTCTTCCCCACCTATGGTTTAGATAGAAGCCAGCATCAAAAAAACATGAGCAGAACTGGGTATCTTTGTCTTTCCATTTCCTGATATTAACATAAAATTATCAAATTATTCCCCAGATACGGGAAAATGGACAAAATCATATTGATTGAACCAAGAGTTAGGCATGGGAAATGCCCATTCCGAATCTATGAAGCACCTGTACAAAGTATCTGCCTAGTGCAGTGAGAGTAGTGAACTTCAAAGATCCAAGTCTCCTGCGGAGTATGATTCTGTTTCATTCAGCAGACTGAAGGTTCAATTCATGAGGTACATCGATTTGAGAAATTCCTGTGGAAGCCACAGACATCCATAGCTGTCATTGGATAAGCATCGACATGAAGGGTTTTCACCGAACCACACTGAGTCAATAAAACTATGCCAGCTAAAAGATAAAAACCGGTGTACGTCCTTTTAGGTAGAATTATAATAATGGCATCTCCAATCCAAATGATTACGCGAGAGAGAAGATGCTGAAAAGATTCAGCAGGTCGGGCAGCATCTATGCAGAGAGGAATACTGCTCATGCTTCATGGTCTCTCTCTCGAGCACTGGGAGAAGTTAAAGATGGACAAAGAAATGGGCTGTGGGGTGGTGGGAACAAAAGGAAGGTCCGTGACAGGACATAAAGGCAGAAAAAGGAAATAAGAGGGAACACTCATCATTGCCATCTTTCACCAAGCATTATGGTTCCTTCTTGATGTTTAATCTCTCATGCTTTTCACAGACATTTTGTGCTTTTTCCTTCCACTTCCCATTTTCTACTCGATGATGAAAAGTTCGCTGTGTTCTTAAGAGACTACGATGTCTAATTAACGCGAGATTTCCTGAAAACAAGTTTTTTTTCCCTATACTATTTAAATCCAAGACTGCTTTTTTTCTGCTGGTCAACTTCCACGTTAGTTTTTAATTGAGTCGCTAGTTCCCAATCAAAATCATGCTATAACCTATTTGGGCTGCATAACATACGACTTTGTAATGCTCTAATGGCTTTAAATCTATTTTGCATTATAGTAACCCATATTATGGCAGAACTTCCTGTATTCCAATTCTTTCATATTAAAGGACAGTATACAATTTCCCCTCTTAATCGATGTTGGCACCTGCATGTTGACTTTCAGTAACTCGTGCACGGGGATACCCAGCTGCCTGTGAACGTCAGCATCACACAATTCGCCTTACTGCATCAGTTAGCAGAACAGAACAAGGAGGCACGGTGGCGCAGCGGTAGAATTGCTTCCTTACAGCGCTTGCAACACCAGAGACCCAGATTCAATCCCAACTACGGATACTGTTTGTACAGAGTTTGTACGTTCTCCCTATGACCTGCGTGGGTTTTCTCCAAGATCTTCGGTTTCCTCCCACACGCCAAAGACATAGGTTAATTGGTTTGGTGTAAATGTAAAAAGTGTGTAATTAGGATAATGTTAATGTGCGGGGATCATTGGTCGGTGCGGACTCGGTGAGCCGAAGGACCTGTTTCCGCACTGTAGCACAAAAAAACATTTAAAAAACAATAAAACAATCCTTGGGATTCGGTCATTACACTTCACCAAATATAGAACAGTACAGCACAGTATTTGTCCTACAATGTCAGTGGCCACACATGATGCCAGGTTAAACCGATCTCTGCCTGCTCGTGATCTACATTCTTTATTCCCTATATATCCATGTGCCTATCTAAAAGCCTTTTAAATGCCATGGTCGTATCTACTTCCTCCACCACCCCTAGCAGTGTGTTCCAGGCACTCATCACTCTCTGTGTAAAAAATATTGCCCTGCCTTGTGTCCTTTCAATTTTCCCAAGGCCTGTTTGCATGCTGTGTAGCTCTATAGCTCCACGACTATTAACTTTCAGTTCTGACGCCATTACCAAGATGCCTTCAGCATTTTGAGGTCATCGTTGGTCAGATGGTTTGGATGAAAACATTTATCAAAACTATGCTGCTAGTAAGAACTTGGTTGGGTCACTTGTATCCAGAATCCCCATTATCTGGGCCATGCCCTCTTTTCGCTGCTACTGTTGGGCAGGAGGTTCACAAGCCTTAAGTCCCACACCACCAGGTTCAGCAACAGCTGCTTTCCTACAACCATCAGGTTTGTGAACCGACCTGCAACAACCCTAATCCTAACTTGACAATGGAACACTATGGACCACCTCTTGTATGGCTATTGACTTGTTTTTCTAATTGTGTATTTTTGCACCAATGTCTTTTTCTTTTCACAGTTTGGCATAATTCATCATTTTGTGTGTTGTCTGAGTCAATATGCCTGTAATACTGCTGCAAGCAAATATTTCATTGTACCTGTATCTTACTGCACACATGCAGACTCTGCAGACTCAAGGGGCTGTCCCACTGCGGAGACCTAATCCGCGAGTTCTGGCGAGTTTGCCCTCGACTCATACTCACAGCAAGGTCGACACGAGGTCCTCGGAGGTCTTTGTAACTCTCCTTAATGCTCGAGAGTAGCCCCCGCGTACTGGAGGTCTCAGCTAGGTCGCGGCGTATTTTTCAACATGTTTCAATATATTCAAAATGCCCGCGAGTAAAAAAAGGTCGCCATGGAAAAAATAGATACTTTTTTTACTCGTAGGTTTAGTCGAAGTAGGTCATAGTATGTTATCCGTAGGTAATCAAGGGTAATCGAAGGTAATCAAAGGTAGTCGAAGGTAGTCATAGATAGGTCGAAAGAGATCGAGGGGAGGTTGAAGGAGGTTGTCTTCACTCTCCACTATTCGGTGTCCAATTTTCCCAAAGCTAATCGAAGCTGGTCTTCAACATAGTCGAAGGAGGTTTTCAACATGACATTTTTTCAAACTCTCCTAAACTCTTCTAAACTCGCAAATTAGGTCGCCTGCAGTGGGACAGCCCCTTCACGGCGACACATCTGCACTCCCCACATCAGAGCAACAGCCTCTGCACAGAAATCTCACAGGAAATTTCCTGGCCAGAAATCCCTGCAAACCCACATTCTTTGTGGCACTGGGGTTGCAGCCAGCCATTTTTGGTAGGGGTAGGGGAAGAGGGCAGCTGTGCTTAATAAACCACGACAAAGACCAAACCCAGGGCCCACAGCCCATCCATTGCAACAAGCCCAGTGACCCAGGTGAGTGACGCAGCAGACTCTCCTCCCGCCCTTTGTACCAGCATTGTTTAACCCGCACTCAATGGCTGACCCGATCAGCTACAGGCCCAGAGTCTGCTCCTCTGCTCCACCCCACCTCCCACCGCCTCATAGATTCCCACAGCATTCGGATGGACTTTTTTAATTTCAGAAATCAACTTTATTCAGAATTTTTTAATATATACACAAAAAACATGCAAAATCTCCTAATACATTAATGTTTATACATTTAATGTTATTGTTTTAGGAAAGATGCAAAGTACTGGAGTAACTTAGCAGGTCAGGCAGCATCCCTGGGGAACATGGATAGGTGACGTTTCGGGTTGGGACAATTCTTCAGAGTATTTGCAGGGGTCCCTGCCATCAGACTGAAAGGTGGCGATCCGAAATGTCGCCTATCCGTTCTTCAGGGATGCTGCCTGACCCGCTAACTTATTCCAGCATTTTGTGTCTTTCCTTGTTAGGATTTTAGTTTTTTTTAGTTTGGAGACCCCATTAAAATATTAACTTCAGCGCACTGACTCCATTGATCACTCATTCACATAGTTCTGTGTTATCCCACTTTCCCTACACATTTGAGGCTATTTCCAGAGGCCAATTAACCAATGTCCTTGGGAATTAGGAGGAAACTGGAGCATCCAGAGGAAATCCATGTGGTCACAGGGAAACATGTAAACTCCGCGCACACAGCACCCAGGATCCGATCGAATCTGTGTTTCTGACGCTGTGCCACTGTGCCCCACCATTTTACACTGCCGTGTTAGCGCTTCCCTTTTCCTCTGCACGAAAGCCTTCGGTAGGACTAAAGAAGAAAATCTGCAAATATAACATCCAAAATAAAAAGAAGAATCACAAAGACATTTATCTCGGGGTTAGTATAATAGTGGCATTTTAAGAGACATTTGGAAAGACACATGGATAAGGATCGGCAGAAAAGAGTTGATCTTTGCACTATGTTTAACACAAACAATGTGGGCCAATTGGTCTATTCTTGTGCTGTATTGTTCTATGGTAGACAAAAGAGTCTGAAGAAGGGTTTCGACCCAAAACGTTGCCTATTTCCTTCGCTCCATAGATGCCGCCTCACCCGCTGAGTTTCTCCAGCACTTTTGTCTACCTTCGATTTTCCAGCATCTGCAGTTCCTTCTTGAACACTGTATTGTTCTATGTTTTATGTATCGCATTATTGCCACTCAGGTGGCCTTGTGGGTTGATATCCCTGGCCTTGTTTGAGGGGTGTCCCCATCATACTCTGCCCTCAATGTTCAGCAGCGGAAGTACCCTAGACTGTGGTCCTCCCAGTCAGAACCTTGGCATTGGCTGCACCGAGCTTCAGTGCTTCCATTAGCATGTACTCCTGCAGTCAGGAGCGGGCCAGTAGGCAACATTCCCTGAAGGACATCTCGCTGTGCTGGGAGACCAACTTTCGGGCAAACCAAAGAGTGTCTTTCACCGACTTGATGGTGTTCCAGCACCTGAATAGGTCTGGTTTCAATTGTCCACTATTGGTGCCTCTGGGTTCAATGTTCCCACCCACCCCCTTAAAGGGACCATGCATCTATTATTCAACTCATTATTCCAATCAGAGATATTGTGGTTTGTGTCTATTGGGCAGTTAGCAGCCTGCGTTGTGAAGGGGGCAGCTTCCACCCACCAACATTGGGGAACTCCAATTCAGCCCCACCTACCCATCTCAGCGACACCATCGTGGGGAATCAGGAGATGAAGAAGTGTAGGTAGAGGACTTCAGTGTGTTCCTGGTGTCGGTGGGAGAAAATGGATTGACTTTCTGCTGACTGGATAGTATGCAACAAAGGCTTTTGACTGTACCTCGGTGCACGTGCCAATAAACTAAACTAAAATCTATTTCTCAAATCTCCTCTGAACATTTTACTCCTCATCTTATATCTAAGATCTCTGGTTCTCTGGTCTTGAACATCTCTGCCATGGGATAGGTCACCACTACGTGTGCTACATGTTGAGCTCTTGGGGAGGGTCTAAATCTGCCAGGTACCCCACTCATTGGGCTCCTACATGGTTTTTGTTTTAGACAGCATGGAAACAGGCCCTTCGGCACACCGCGTCGACACCAACCATTGATCACCCGTTCACTGTCATTATCCCACTTTTGCATCCCATACACTTGGGGCAATTTACAGAAGTCAATTAACCTACAAACCTGCACGTCTTTGTAATGTTGAAGGAAACTGGAGGAAACCCATGCGGTCTCGCAAAGAACGTACAAACTCCATACACGGACAGCGCCCGTAGTCTGGATGGAACCCAGGTCTCTGGCGCTGTGAGGCGGCAACTCTACCGCTGCTCCACCGTGCCGCCTAAACAAATGCAGTCTCTCCTCTGAACTGAATGGTACATCCCCTGTATTGAATGGTGTAACCCTTCCTATGTAATGAGCAATCTGCAGGGTTCAGGGCAAACAAACTGTCGACACTTCAGGTGACCCATGGAAAAGATGACCCGAAATGCCCACAATTTCTTCGCCCCTGCACAGATACTTACTCGCCTCGCTGAGTCCGTCCCTCTCACAGATTGTTTGTTGATTCCAGCACCTGCCGTCTCTTGTGTGCTTCCTTCCTCTATTGTAGTGACCGCAACTGCATCCAGATCTCCCAGCTGGTGACCTTGCCTCCAATCCCTGGCTCACCACTCTTTATTGCCTCCTCATCAAGGTCATATAGAGATCCTATATTCATTGAAAATGGTACCCAGGGAGAGACTAGGGGCTCTTCAGGATCAGTGTGTTTGCCTATGTGTGGAGCCAAAGGTGATATTCTTTCATGAATATTTCTCAATGGAATTTAGGGAACATATCCACGTCACAAAATACAGATCATACAGGTTAGTTTATTGTCATATGTAATCAGGGTGCAATTAAATTTCTTGTTCACATGATGCTCACAAAGGGGGCTGTCCCACTGCGGCGACCTAATTGGCGAGTTTAGAAGGGTTTAGAAGAGTTTGAAAAAATGTCATGTTACATAGAAACATAGAAAATAGGTGCAGGAGTAGGCCATTCGGCCCTTCGAGCCTGCACTGCCATTCAATATGATCATGGCTGATCATCCAACTCAGTATCCCGTACCTGCCTTCTCTCCATACCCCCTGATCCCTTTAGCCACAAGGGCCACATCTAACTCCCTCTTAAATATAGCCAATGAACTGGCCTCAACTACCTTCTGTGGCAGAGAGTTAGAGAGTTCCAGAGATTCGCCACTCTCTGTGTGAAAAATGTTTTTCTCATCTCGGTCCTAAAGGATTTTCCCTCTATCCTTAAGCTGTGACCCCTTGTCCTGGATGTTGAAGACCTCCTTCGACTGTGGAAGACTAACTTCGACTAGCTTTGGGAAAATTATTCACCGAATAGTGGAGAGTGAAGACGACCTCCTTCGATCTCCTTTGACCTCCCTTCGAATATGTTGAAGACTATCTACGACTACCTTCAACTACCCTCGATTACCTACGAATAACATGCCGGCCTACTATGACCTACTTCAACTAAACTTACAAGTATAAAAAGTATTGATGGCGATCTTTTTTTACTCGCGGGCATTTTTCAACAAAAATACGCCGCGACCTAGCTGAGGCATCGAGTACGTGAGGACCAGTCTCGAGTAAGAAGGAGAGTTACAAAGACCTCCTAGGACCTCGTGTCGACCATGCTGCGAGTATTAGGGCAAACTCGCCTGAACTCGCGGGTTAGGTCGCCCGTGGGACAGCCCCTAAAGTAAGCATCATATGATAAATGCAACAATGCATTGAATGAAGAGTGCAAAAGAGCAGAATGTGTAAGATTGTGCTGCAAAAATCGAATAGTGCAAAAGAATTTGATAACAGAATAACTCATGAGGAAAGTTAAACGTATGTGGCAACACTTCAGGGAATGAGGTGTGATTGGCTCAGAGTTGGATGGCAATGGAAAATAAGCTGTTCTTAATATGGAGCTCCGAGATTTCAAGCTCCTGTGCCTTTTCCCAGAATGTAGAAAAGGAACGAGAGAAAAGGAAATGGCGAAGGCGACGGGCATCCTTGATGATACCTCCAGCCTTCTTGATGCAACACACCGTGAAGATGATCCTGTGATGGACTGGATCATAGCAGTTGACATATCAGGCTGAGATGCATTCCAGCAGAATAATGAGTTAAATGCATCAGTAGAAGTTCAAGAGACTCCTCAAATCTTCACAGACCCTTAAGAAAGTAAATATACTGATGGGGGAGGGAGGGGGTGCTAGTGATTTTAAAGGTGGTTAAATCCCTGGGAACCTGACTAAGTGTATCCAGGACATTGTGGGAACCAGAGAAGAAATTGCTACCTCCTGGCAGAAATATCTTTCTTTAGAGAAACAGGCGTTTTGGCTCACGTAGTCCGCACTGACCGTTCACACTAATTCTATGGTATCCCACTTTTGCATCCAATCCCTGCACACAAGGGGTGATTTTCAGAGGATAATTAACTTACAAGCCTGCACATCATGGGATGTGGAAGGAAATTGGGCCACCAGGAGGAAACCCATGCAGTCACGAGAGAACGTGCAAACTCCACCCCGACAGCACCCGAGGGCAAACGCTGTGAGGCAGCAGCTCTGCGCCGCTGTATTGCCCAGTTTGGATCTACTTTACACAGGTGAGTACCGGTAGGCTGGAGGGTGGCTAACATTGTGCCTTTATGTAAGATGAGCTGGATGAAACATGCAGAGAAATACAGGCCAGTCAGCATGTGAATGAGTGATCACAAGAGTAGGGTGGTGGACATTGAACTTTACCAAAATCTTTAATAAGATATCTATGGTAGGCTCTGAGGGCTGTAATGAGGATTATTTTTAGACTGACAGCATGTGACCAGTGGTGTACCACAGCAATCAGTGCAGCGTACCCTGAAGAAGGGTCCCGACCCAAAACATCACCTATCCATGTTTTCTACCCATGCTGCCTGACTGACTCCTTGAGTTACTCCAGCACTTTTGTGTCTTTTTTTGTAACCCAGCATCTGCAGTTCTTTGTGCCTCCAGTACTGGTACGCTGTAGTTGTCCATTGACATCGATATTACCAATTTTGGATTATAAACAAGTGGACATGGTTAGTTTGTGGTTGACACCAACATCGATGGAATGGTGGACAGTGAAGAAATGTATCTAAGATTACAACAGTATCTAGATCGACTGGGGAAGTGGATCAATAATGGTAGATGGAATTTAACCCATACAAGTGTGAAGTTAAACCAGGGGAGTCACTAAAGATGAGAGCCTACTGTATCACAGGGCAGATATAGCCTGGTTTGCGGATGATACGAAAATAGATGGAGGGGCAGATAGTGTAGAGAAAGCAGGGACTCTGCAGAAGAACTTTGACAGGGGAGAGTGGGCAGAGAAGTGGCAGATGGAATATAATCTAGCAAAGTGTGGAGTCATGCATTTTGGTAGTAGGAATAAAGGCGTAGACTATTTTCTAAATGGGGAGAGAATCCAGAAATCGGAGGTGCAAAGGGACTTGGGAATGCTGGTGCATTCCCAAGTCCCAAAAAGGTAATCTGCATGTCGAATAGGTAGTAAAGAAAGCAAACTCAATGCTAGCATTTATTTCAAGAGGGCTTGTGTACAAAAACAGGGATGTAATGCTGAGGCTCTATAAAGCGCTGGTCATACCGCATTTGGAATATTGTAAGGAATTTTGGGCACCATATTTGAGGAAGGATATGCTGGCTCTGGAGAAGGTTCAAAGGAGGTTTACAAGAATGATCCCAGGAATTAGTAGGTTAACCTATGATGAGCGTTTATCAGCACTGGGCCTGTACTCGCTGGAGTTTAGAAGAATGAGGAGGGATCTCATTGAAACATATAGAATAGTGAAAGGTTTGGATAGAGTGGATGTGGAGAGGATGTTTCCACCAGTGGCAGTCCAGGACTCGAGGTCATAGCCTCAGAATTAAAGGACGTTCTTTTAGGAAGGAGATTAGGAGAAATTTCTTTAGTCAGAGGGTGGTGAATCCGTGGAATTCTTTGCCACAGAAGGCTGTAGAGGCAAAGTCAGTGGATATTTTTAAGGCAGATAGATTATTGATTAGTACAGGTGTCAGAGATTACGGGGAGAAGGCAGGAGAATGGGGTTAAGAGGAAGAGATAGATCAGCCATGATTGAATGACGGAGTAGACTTGATGGGCCAAATGGCCTAATTTTACTCCTATCACGTATGATCTTATGATTGGGTTAACATATGAGCATTTGACATCACTGGGCCTGTACTCGCTGGAGCTCAGAAGAACGAGAGGAGAGCTCATTGAGACCGAATACTGAAGAGAGTGGATGTGGAGAGTATAAGAAAGAACTGCAGATGCTGGTTTCAATCAAAGGTAGACACAAAATGCTGGAGTAACTCTGGAGAGAAGGAATAGGTGACGTTTGGGTCGAGACCCTTCTGGATGTGGAGTGGATGTTTCCACTAGTGGGAGAGTAAGATCAGAGACCATAGTATAAAATGACGTGCCTTTAAAAAGGAGATGAGGAATTTCTGTAATCCGAGGGTGGAGAATCTGTGGAATTTAGTGCCACAGAAGGCTGTGGAGGCCATCAATGGATATTTTTAAAGCGGAGATTGATACATTCTTGATTAGAACAGGTCAGGGGTTACAGGGAGAAGGCAGGAGAATGGGGTTGAGAGGGAAAGATAGATTAGCCGTGATTGAATGGTGGAGTAGACTTGATGGGCCAAATGACCTAATTCTGCTCCTATAATTTATGAACATGAATATGCAAAGAAAAAGTTTAGTGGGATATGGGTCAAATGCAGACAAATGGGACCTTCACAGATCACCATGGACAAGTTGGGCCTTAGGGCCCGTTTCTGAGTTGTAAATCTCATGCCGCTATCTATTCTACCCATCTCCTTGTCACCCAGGAAGATCCTGGGATGCTGTTTCCAGTTCTGCCCGTCTTTCAACCAGGTGAGTAGGAATGTACTGTTTTCTTATTCTCACCAACGCTTAAAGTTCACCTGCCTTACTGACAAGACTCACAGTGCACACCCATTTGTTCCACTATCGTGCCCTCCCTTTCCCCTCTCCCTTGTCCCAAACCACCAATATCTCTCCCAAAAAGTCACCGATCTACAGATGCTGAAATAAGGAACTGCAGATGTGGGTTTTAAAAAAGGTCGCAGGCAGCATCTGTGGAGAACATGGATGGGTGGCATTTTGCGTCGAGACCTTATTCTAGGTATGTTACAATACTTACCTTCAGCGGCGTTGCAATTCTGCCACTGGCCGTGTGCGCGATTTTGGCGCCTTTGAGGGGGGGCGGCGGGGTTAAAACGCGTTTTTTCCTACCTTGTCCCGGATTATATATTGTTGGAGTGCAAGCTTTTGCTGAAGAATCGTTCCGAAGGGCATTCTGTGTATTTATTTATTTTTAATCGCCCGACAAGTTCAGCGCTGGAGTAATTTTTAAATCAGCTTCTAAAGCCGTCAACGCCGACAACGGGGATGGATTTCAGGTACGGGACAGGTAAACGAAAGCCGTTTATTTTATGTACAAAAGTGCTCCTTAAGATGCCTTTAATTCACATTTTAAGTTGCGAAACGGTGATTTTTTTCCCCCATACGAACCGGCAGTACTTTTCATGCCGATACGGGTTTAAATTCACTGCAACCGCAATGTTCCAAATGATCGCGTTCCAGAAAAACCCACTCGCAAGATGATTTAAATGGCCATTAATTTACAGTTATTAAACATTAAATTCCTTCCATTTGGCCTATAAATCCATGACAATGAGATTTAAAAATTATGTTATATTGTGAATTCTTGTGTGAATGTTATTTGGACACTTAGGCCATTTAAAAATGTTAATCTATTCTTAAGAAATTGATAGATGTTTAGATCTAGTAATTGAATTTTGTAATTAGCTACAATTAGGTTAACTAATTATATGCTTTAATTTCAAGTCATCTAAGTAAGATTGTTTCATATTTGTTTCAGAATGCTTTAATCTATAACTGAAAATTTATTTCAGTTCTCTTAATTTTTAAGAAAGTTATGGGCTTTTGACTGTCCTCGATCACAGCTTTTGTGTTAAGTCAATGGAAAAGCAATGTGCTAATTTCTGAGTATGTAAATGGCCATAACTTTTTTAATACTGAAGATATGAAAGTGAATCAGGTGTCAAATAAAACTTATTTTTATGCTTTATCTGATGGGATGAATTACAGGCTTGATTTTTTTAATCTTCTGCAATGTAAAATTGCCGGTAGTGCGTGAGGGGTGAATGCGAACGTGGGATAAGACAAGTAGTGTGAATGGGTGATTGATGGTCAGCGTGAACTCAGTGGGATGAAGGGCCTATTTCTATGCTGTATCTTTCAATCAATCAATCAATCATCCATCCATCATAATTGAGAGCCACAGAGCTATACAACATGGCAACAGGCCCTTCGGCCCAACTGGGCTACTCCCATTTACCTGCTTTAAAGGCAAACTCTTCCCATCTATATATACTGTATGCCCCAAGGTCTTTTGTATCCACTTCTCCTGCTTCATCCCCAACAAGTGCTACCCTATGAGTGAAAAGGTTGCTACTCGGGACCCTCATAAATCTCTGCATTGCCCGCTGTCCACTATACCATTGATTTTGGTGTCTGCTGCAAATTTACTATCAATGTTAACTACATTGTCATCCAAATTGTTAATGCAGATAATAAACAGTAGTGGACCCAGCATCAATCTCTGTGGTACACCATTGGTGTGTGGGGGCTGAAGTAGGTTCTGGGATTTTTTTCAGGAGATAATTCTTGGTCAGTACCTCTCTGGCCCAGTAACACTGTGGCATCAGGGGATTTGGTGCTGGATCATGAGCCAGGCCATGTGGGGAAGCATCTAGCAAAAAACGATCATATCAATGGTTTAATATAAGTATGAAAATAGTTTTATCTTTTCATGGTCTGTATAAGTATTGTGCTTATTTTTAATATTTTTAATCTTTGCAAGATCTATCAGTCAAAAGACTGCGGCTGTCACGGTGGTGCAGTAGTAGAGCTGCTGCCTTACAATGCCAGAGATCTGTGTTTGATCCTGACTATGGGTGCTGACTATGGAGTTTATACGTTCTCCCTGGAGCTGCGTGGATTTTTTCCGGGTGTTCCAGTTTACTCCCAAATCCCAAAGATGTACAGGTTTGCAGGTTAATTAGGCTTTGGTAAAGTGGTAAATTGTCCATAGTGTGTAGGATAGTGTTAGTGTAATGGGGTGATTACTGGTTGACGTGGACTCGGTGGGCCGAAGGACCTGTTTCCATGCTGCGTTTCTAAAGTTCAATACAACACCCTCTTCCCTTTCTCCCCCACATGCCCCCCTTTCTTTCCCCTCTTACCCCTCCCTGTACCACATGTGGACTCGCACCTATTTCTCCCCTCCCCCTGGATAGCACACAATCGAAAACGCTTTTCACTGTACCTTGGTACACGTGACTATAAAGTAAACTAAAACTAAAAAGCCCCATAAGCATTCTATAGGCTTGAGAACGAAATGGGTTTCTGAGAGGAGGCGTTAAGCTGATTAAAGAGCAGATGGGGGCTTACTAGGAGGTACCGGGCATGGCTGAGGTACTTAATGAAGACTTCAGTATTCTCTGGGTAAGAATATGTTGCAGGAAGATATGCTGAGATTTTGAATAGGTTAAAGTTGATAGAGAGGAGGTGCTAGAAAAATGAACTGCACTCAAATGGGATAAATTACCAGGAGCAGACAGGATGCATCCCAAGTTGCTGAGGGAAGGGAGGAAACTACAAGAGCCCGAATCATAATCTTCCTGACATAGGTGGTGCCTAAAAACTGGAAAGTTGCAGATGTTAAGTGTTTGTTCAAAGAAGGATTTAAAGTCATAACCACAGACTTTAAACACCATTCTGGCGGGCAGGTTTGCCACTGCTACACGGGGTTGGGTTTAAACTAAATAGTGGGGGGGGGGGGGGGGGGGGGGGGGGGGAGAGACAAACTGGAAATATAAGGATGGAGTTAAAGGGAAACAGAATATAAGAAAAGTTAAGAAAGACACAAGAATGCTCAAGAAGGGATAGGAGAGTATGGGCAAGTAAATTAGGGATCCATGTGAAAGGTGAGGGGGAGTAATGGATTAAAAGTATTATATATGAATGCACGATATAAGGAATAAAGTGGACGAGCTTGAGACTCAGTTAGAAATTGGCAAGTATGATGTTGTGGGAATTACAGAGACATGGCTGCAAGAGGGCCAGTGCTGGGAACTGAATATTCAAGGGTATACGTCCTATAAGACAGACAGGTGGGCAGAGGGGGTGCGGTAGCTCTGTTAGTGAGGAATTAAATTAAGTCCCTTGCGAGGGGTGACATAGAATCAGAAGATGTAGAGTCAGTACGGATAGAACTGAGGAATTGTAAGGATAAAAAGACCCTAATGGGAGTTATCCACAGGCCACCGAACAGTAGCCTAAATATAGGGTGCATGTTGAATCAAGAGTTAAAATTGGCATGTCGCAAAGGTAATGCTATGGTTGTTATGGGAGATTTAAATATGCAGGTAGACTGGGAAAATCAAGTTGGTACTGGACCCCAAGAAAGGGAGTTTGTGGAGAGCCTCCGTGATGGATTCTAAGAACAGCTTGTACTGGAGCCTACCAGGGAGAAGGCAATTCTGGATTTAGTGTTGTGTAATGAACCGGATTTGATAAAGGGAACTCAGGGTAAATGAGCCATTAGGAGGTAGTGACCATAATATGATAAGTTTTAATCTACAATTTGAGAGGGAGAAGGGTAAATCGGAGGTGTCAGTATTACAGTTGAACAAAGGGACCATGGAGCCATGAGGGAGGAGCTGGCCAAAGTTGACTGGAAAGATACCCTAGCAGGGATGACAGTGGAACAACAATGGCAGGTATTTCTGGGAATAATACAGAAGGTGCAGGATCAGTTCATTCCAAAGAGGAAGAAAGATTCCAAGGGGAGTAAGGGGCGACCGTGGATGACAAGGGAAGTCAAGGACAGTATAAAAATAAAAGAGAAGAGTACAACATAGCAAAGATGAGCAGGAAGCCAGAGGATTGGGTAACGTTTAAAGAGCAACAGAAGATAACTAACAAGGCAATACGGGGAGAAAAGATGAGATACGAAGTTAAGCTAGCCAAGAATATAAAGGAGGATAGTAAAAGCTTCTTTAGGTATGTGAAGAGGAAAAAATTAGATAAGACCAAAGTTGGACCCTTGAAGACAGAAACAGGTGAATTTATTATGGGGAACAAGGAAATGGCAGATGAGTTGAACAGGTCCTTTGGATCCGTCTTCACTAATGAGGACACAAACAATCTTCCTGATGTACTAGTGGCCAGATGATCTGTGGTGACGAAGGAACTGAAGGAAATCCACATTAGGCAGGAAATGGTGTTGGGTAGACTGATGGGACTGAAGGCTGATAGATCCCCCGGGCCGTATCTCAGGGTACTTAAGGAGGTGGCTCTAGAAATCGTGGACACATTGGTGATCATTTACCAATGTTCTATAGATTCAGGATCAGTTCCTGTGGATTGCAGGGTAGCTAATGTTATCCCACTTTATAAGAAAGGCGGGAGAGAAAACGGGGAATTATACACCAGTTAGCCTGACATCGGAGGTGGGGAAGATGCTGGAGTCAATTATAAAAGATGAAATAGCGGCACATTTGGATGGCAGCAACAGGATTGGTCCAAGTCAGCATGAATTTACGAAGGGGAAATCATGCTTGACTAATCTTCTGGAATTTTTTGAGGATGCAACTGGGAAAATGGACAAGAGATAGCCAGTGGATGTAGTGTACCTGGACTTCCAGAAAGCCTTTGATAAGGTCTCACATAGGAGATTAATGGGCAAAATTAGAGCACATGGTATTGGGGTTAGAGTGCTGACATGGATAGAAAATTGGTTGGCAGACAGGAAACAAAGAGTAGGGATTAACACGTCCCTTTCAGAATGGCAGGCAGTGACTAGTGGGGTACCGCAAGGCTCGGTGCTGGGACTGCAGCTGTTTACAATATACATTAATGATTTAGATGAAGGGATTAAAAGTAACATTAGCAAAATTGCAGATGACACAAAGCTGGGAGGCAGTGTGAAATGTGAGGAACATGCTATGAGAATGCAGGGTGAAGAATGCTAATGGCATGTTGGCCTTCATAACAAGAGGAGTTTAGGAGCAAAGAGGTCCTTCTGCAGTTGTACAGGGCCCGAGTGAGACCACACCTGGAGTATTGTATGCAATTTTAGTCTCCAAATTTGTGGAAGAACATTCTTGCTATTGAGGGAGTGCAGCTTAAGTTCACGAGGTTAATTCCTGGGATGGCCCGACTGTCAAATGTTGAGTGAATGGAGCGACTGGGCTTGTATACACTGGAATTTAGAAGGATGAGAGGGCATCTTATTGAAACATATAAGATTATTAAGGGATTAGACCCGCTAGAGGCAGGAAACATGATCCCGATGTTGGGGGTGTCCAGAACCAGGGGCCACAGTTTAAGTGTAAGGGGTAGGCCATTTAGAATGGAGATGAGGAAAAACTTTTTCACCCAGACAGTTGTGAATCTGTGGAATTCTGTGCCTAAGAAGGCAGTGGAAGTCAATTTTCTGGATACTTTCAAGAGCGAGTTAGATGGAGCTCTTAAGGATAGCGGAGTCAAGGGATATAGGGAGGCAGGAACGGGGTACTGATTGCGGATGATCAGCCATGATCACAGTGAATGGCGGTGCTGGCTCTAAGAGCCGAATGGCCAACTCCTGCACCTATTGTCTATTGTCAGTCGCAGAAACAATGGCATGGATAGGATTTGTAGTTACTTGGACAAGCATTAATCGATTATTGGGAGCTAAAATAGGTTTTCAAATGGTAAACCAGTCTGAAGAAGGATCATGGCCAGAAACGTAATCTATCCATGTTCTCCAGAGATGCTGCCTGACCCGCTGAATTACTCCATCACTTTCTATCCTTTTTTTTTAAGCCAATGATAAGTTGACTCAAACTAACTTGATGGAGGTTTCTGGTGAATAAGGCGAGAGGAAAAAGATTTAAAAGGAATCTCAGGGCAATTTTTGTCCAGGATGTTACTTGGACTTACGGACTTGAGTTAGAGAGAAGTTGGAGAGGCTAGGACAAATTTCTTTAGAACTTTGGTTGGATTTTTTTCCCCCTAGAAAAGATATGGGGCAAATGGGATACAGGAGGAACTACAGATTTTCAAAAAGTCCAGAGATATTGCCTGGCCCGCTGAGTTACTCCAGCACTTTGTCTTTTTTTGTGGGTAAATGACTTGCTTGGAAGGGGCGTCGTGGTCCTCGTGGAGTTTCAGTGTGGCTGCTCAATGTGACTACAATACTCGCGACACAAGGAACCGCGGTTGCAAGTCTGAAGAAGGATTTCTCCTCTCCTCCCCCTCTATACTTCGCCTATCCATGTCCTCCGGAGAGGCTGCCAGACACGCTGAGTTACTCCAGCACTGTGTGTTGTACGCCAGAGTTAAATACTCACCTGACGGTATGTGGACTCGTCAGCTCAGGGGGTGTGGGTAGGTAGGTGGGTGGGTGGGGGGTGTGGGTGGTCACACCGAGGTGATTGAAGGGCGGGCCAGGGACAGCGCGCTGCTGCATTGGGCGGAGGTTTGAGGCCACTCGGTGTCTGCATTGTTGTCTCACTCACCCTCTCAGCGCACGTCACAGAGCCGGGCTAAAGGGGGGATGAAAGGCTTGTCGCCTCACTCCATCTGACACCAGCAGCCCGGCCAAGGGGAAACAGGGGAGGAGGAAGAACTATGGACAACAACGAGAAGACGGGCGGCAGCGCCCCCAACATCCCCCACAGGACCGGCAACCAGACCGCTGGCCCCGGACACCAACCCAGGTCGAGTCCTGGCACTGCTGCTGTATGTGATTCCAGCACATCCCCAGACGGGACCTGCCCCTACCCTAGGGTATCCTCGGCCTCCGGTGGTTAGTACACAGCTAATACTTTACCTTGGGTTGGGGCACTTGTCAGTGTGTTGACTGTCGCGGAGGGGGGTCAAGATTAAACTGACTGACAGAGTGGCTTAAGTTAGTCGCACGCAAATGCTAGCCAAGTGGGACAGGCCCTTAATAGCCACCAACTCTCTCCCAAGGCACCAATTCGGGTCAGGAATGGACACCCCTGTACCAGCAAACATTGCCTCCCACACTCCAAAGACGTACATATTTGTGGGTTAATTGGCTTGATAAAATGTAAAAATTGTCCACCTTCCAGCATAGTCCACGGTGGACTCTTTGGAAGTAATGACCACAGGATACCAGGAAGGGTCTCGACCCGAAACGTCACCTTTTCCTTCGCTCCATAGATGCTGAGTTTCTCCAGCATTTTTATCCACAAGATACCAGGGCCTCACTTGTTTATTTAATGCTCACTCCCTTAAGTGATGAATTGCTTTGTTGTCCAGAGAGAATGGCAATCTTCTCTTAGGACAAGGAGTCATAGAAAACTCTTTAGCCCACTCCTCCATGCCGACCAAAATGCCCCATCTAAACTACTAATTTACCTGCGTTTGACCCATATCCCTCGAATTCTTTCCTATCTATGTAAACTATCCAAATGTCATACAAGCATGGAAACAGACCCTTTGAACCAACTCATCCATGCCAACCAAGATGCCCCATCTAAGCTAGTCCCATTTGTCCATGAATGGCCCATGTCCCCCTAAACCTTTCCTATCCATGTACCTGCTCAAATATCTTTTAAATGTTGTTATTGGACCTGCCTGAACCATCTCCTATGGCAGCTCATTCCATATACCGACCACTATGCCCCTCAGGTTCCTGTAACATTTCCCCCTCAAACCTTGAACCTATTATGTCCTCTGGTTCTTGATTCCCTAACCCTGGGGGAAAAAACTCTGCACTCACTCTATCTATTTCCCTCATGATTTTGAACACCTCGATAAGATCACCCCTCAGCCTCTAGCATTCCATTAAGTCCAAGCCTGCCCAATCTCCCATAGCTCAGGCCCTCGGGTCCTGGCAACATCGATTTCTTGGACATATTTGGGTTACATCCTTTTTTGAAAGAAGTGTTCCATTGTTACACATCAGTGACTGTATCTGAAGACAATTCTCACTGGTGGATGCAGTTATATACCATTCTAATAATAGAGTGTGGGAACTTTCTAATGAGCCTTCCATATTATTATCGTTCTCATAGTCATGTGTGACTTTTTGTATTAAGACTACATGCATTCTTTAGATTGCACTTAATACCTGCTATTTCATAATGGAAATATATAATTGCAGATGAGTTATTACATATATTTTGCTCATAAAACTTTTATGGCATTTTGCTGATTTTCTTATGATAGAATGGTAATTAAGTAATTTTGAGTGTATAAGGAAACATGCCTTATTTTCCATGCAAGCAAGTGGTTCTGATCCTGATCACATGCATTGCTGTGTAAAGAATGTGTACTTGGGGATGGGTCCAAGCAATGACACAGGTAGTTGAGGCCAGTTCATTGGCTATATTTAAGAGGGAGTTAGATGTGGCCCTTGTGGCTAAAGGGATCAGGGGGTATGGAGAGAAGGCAGGTATGGGATACTGAGTTGGATGATCAACCATGATCATATTGAATGGCGGTGCAGGCTCGAAGGGCCGAATGGCCTACTCCTGCACCTATTTTCTATGTTTCTATTTCTATCTGACTGTGGTTTTTGGTATTAGTGAAAAATTTGCGTGCTATCCAATTAAATCAGATCACTTTATACCTGAGTACAATCAAACCATATGTTAGTACATCAGGGGGCACAAAGAAAAAAATACCAGAGTGCAGAATATAGTTTACAGCGTTGTAGCTTTACGGGTTCCAGTGAAAAAGTCTGCAATAAGGTAAGTTGGAAAAAAGAGACTACACCCCAGTTAAGGGAGCACTGTTCGGTAGTCTAATAACAGCGGGGAAGAAGCTGTTGCTGACTTTGGGAGTACGTGCTTTCAAGCTTTATTTTGGAATTGAGAGTCATGGAGTCATATAACTGTACAGCACGGAAACAGGCCCTTCGGCCCATCTAGTCTTGCCGACTAAGTTGGCATTGCTGTATAATCTATAGAATCAAGCAACCTTCTAAATGAAGGAAAGGAAGAACCAGAGGATGTCAGCATGGTCCAGAGAGATCAGGACACAAGAGCACCCTGCAACAAACCCCACGCAGTACTGAGAAAACATTTTGAAACATAACCATAACCTGTTTTGCAGCATCGGGTGAAAAGAACCCCAACACATGATGGCAAATAAGTTTTTACACAACAGTGTCTTCAGTAGAACAGGTAAATGACAATTTTACCTGCACAAAAACACTTTAGCGATTAAGTTATTACTACTGATGATCCTTGTGGGTAAGGGTGACACAGTGGCATAGCTAGTAGAGCCACCACCTCACGGCGCCAGAGACCCAGGTTCAATCCTGGCCTCGGCTGCTGTCCGTGTGGTGTTTGCACGTTTCCCTATGCCTGCCTAGGTTTCCTCCAGGTGCTCCGGTTCCCTCCCACATTCCAAAGACGTGTGGGTTTGTAGGTTAAAAACATGGACACAAAGTGTTGGTCAGGCATCATCTTTGGAGAACATGGATAGACGACGTTTCGGGTCTGGACCTTTCTTCAGACTTTCTTTGTGGATTAATTGGCTTTGGTAATATTGGCCTTGGTGTGTAGGGAGTGGATGCGAAAAATAGAACTAGGATCGTTGGTTGGTGAGGACCTGGTGGGCCGAAGGGCTTGTTACCTAAACTAAACAAATTATTGAGCATGGAAACAGTCCCTCGGGCCAACTCGTCCATGCCTACCTGAGCTAGTCCCATCTGAAGAAGGGTCTCGACCCGAAATGTCACCCATTTTTTCCCTCCAGAGATGCTGCCTGTCCTGCTGAGGTACTCCGGCATTTTGTGTCTACCTAGTCCCATTTGCCTGTGTTTGGCCCATATCTCTCACAACCTTTTTATTCCATATACCTGTCCAATTATGTCACAGCACCACTTGGATTTGTTGCAATAATTCAGTCAAGATTGGGGACTTAAAGAATTTGACCAACATATAACCTGTAATGGAGGCACAAGAGACTGTAGATGCTGGATTTGTGAACAAAACGCAAAATGCTGGTGGAACTCATTGGGTCAGGCAGCATTTGGGGAGAGAATGGACAGTTGACATTTTGTTCTGGATTTTTCTTCAGATGGAAGAAGTAATTACTAGGGTGCAAGAAAATCTTCAGTTGACAATAGACAATAGGTGCAGGAGTAGGCCATTCGGCCCTTCTAGCCAGCACCGCCTTTCAATGTGATCATCCCCAATCAGTACCCCGTTCCTGCCTTCTCCCCCTACCCCGTGACACCGCTATTTTTAAGAGCTCTCTCTTGAAAGCATCATTAATTGATGAAGAGTTCTGACCGAAAACATCACCTGTCCATTCCTTTCCAAGATGCTGCCTGACCCAATGAGTTCCTCCTTTGTGTTTTAACATGTAACTGAATAAGCTGGTTTCCAGCAGAATAATGTGGATGGAACGATCATTGGAAAATCTTCCCTGCTCAGCTAATTGAGTCTGGTAATGAAAGACGCAATTGACAAAAAGTTGCTTTTTATTGGAGGTTTCTGTAGTATTTTCAATAGCTATGACATTCTGCATTCCCTACAATTTAGATGAATGGGTGGGGAGAGGGACAGGTCGATCACATGACAAATATATAACTGACGCATTTTTCTTCTCATATTTTCCAGGTGCACTTAAGAACTCGTGAGATGGGCCGGTGGATCATTTTGCAAATAAGTTGTTGTTCAGTCTGACCTTTGTTCTAAACGCATTGTTATACCCATTAAAACTTGGCATCCCACAGAACCAATCTCACTGTGTTGCCTCTATTTATTTCAATCCTCTTCCTCAACCATACCAAGGTTTGGCCAGTGGTTCACGGTTCATCTCTCGGACAATACAAGGCAGTCTGAAGAAGGGTCTCGACCCGAAACGTCACCCATTCCTTCTCTCCAGAGATGCTGCCTGTCCCGCTGAGTTACTCCAGCATTTTGTGTCGAGGCACATTGATAAATCAGCTTCATCAATTAAAATTTTTAATAAACTGGCTTGCTACCTTCCAAGATTCAATCCATCCCTCAAAAACATTTCAGAGACTTTTGGATAGGCTTGTGGATGGATATACAGGAAATGGAGGGGTATGGATTATGTGCAGTTGGTCTTGGCATCATTTTCGGCACAGACATTGTGGGCCAAAGGGTCTATGTTGTACAATCCCCTTTTCTATATTCTAACATGTCAGAGTGTCTGGATTTGAATGCAAAGTTGACTCGGCAGATCAGGCAGATATCATTTCCAGCTTTCTCCCCCACTCTGTCACTCTGAAGAATGCCCTGCACCCGAAACATCGCCTGTCCATTCCCTCCGCATTTGCTGCCTAACCTACTGAGTTCCTCCAGCACTTTGTGTTTTGCTCGATTCCAGCACCTTCAGATAAATTTGTCTACTTTCGCATTCCAACACTCTGGAACCTGAGGCCAGAATTCCATTAGACTTTTGAGTTTTTATACTTGGAAAGGAGTATTAAATGGTGGCACAGTGGAGCTACTGCCTTATGGTGATAGAGACCCGGATTTGATTTTGACCTAGGGTGCTGTCTTTGGAGTTTGCACGATTTCCCTGTGATTACGTGGGTTTCTTTCGGGTGCTCCGGTTTCCTCCCACATCCCAAAGACGTGTGGGTCTGTCGGTGTGTAGCGAGTGGATGAGAAAGTGGGATAACATAGAACTAGTTTGAGTGGTCAGAGTGGACTCGGAAGGCTAAGCTGTAATTAAATCAATCAATACCTCGGCCCCGTTACAGACTGTTCTTCAGGCATGTAGTCCAACTCTCTCCAGAGCTTCTCCCTGCTGGTGAAACGGTGAGGATCAGATCATCCGACGCCCCCCCCCACTCAACCCATCGCACTAATCCCGTGACTGTGCCTACCTGCTGCGGTCCTGGGTGTGGGGTGGCACCAATTCGCAGCACAGTGCGCAGCGTGATGGCCTCATTTGGTGAAACCAGAATCCTTGTTCCCAGCTCCTCACGGACAAAGGTATTCTCATGTTTTTAATATCACTGACATTCATTAATAATTTAAAAAATATATACGTGCAGCAAAAACGATGTAAAAATGCAGCAAACTAATTAATAGCATCAATATAAACTGAAATCAGGAAAATTATACCACATCCTTGACCCTACCTATTTTTATAAGGCCAGTAGCAACATTGTTGCCGTACAACAGCCAAATCTGACGTCCAGTTTAAGGGCCGGATGTGCAGTTCATCTGCCCCTCGGTTCAGCATAGTTCAGGCACCACACTGTGACCTAGAAGCAGTGGGAAGGTCAGATCTCCTGAAGTGGAGTCAAAGTCATACTGAAGAGGTCTGACGGGAGCACCCATGGTGGGCCTCATGGGTCGACTCAAAGGAGTTTATTTGTCATATGCACCAGGAATGGAACAAATAAATTCTCATTTGCTCCAGTTTTAATGCAACAACATAGCAAATAAATATACAATAATCAATAATGCAATAAATTATCAGTTATGCTGGCTGACCAAGCCACAATCGTACAAGCCGAGTTACGTATTGCAACTTAAACAAAGTCCATAGTAGTTAGGTGCTGAGGCAGGGTTGGTTTTAGGGTTGTGCCAGGGTGGTTCAAGAGCCTCATTTGATGGGGAAAAAGCTGTTCTTGTACCTGGAGATCATGGTTCTCAGTCTTCTGTACCTTCTTCCTAAGATAAGAGTATGGCCAGGGTGGTGTACAGGTTTTGATAAAATTGTCTGCCTTTTTGAGGCAACGCTTCCTGTAGATCCCTGTGATGGTGGGGAGCTCAGTACCTGAGATGGATTATCCGCAGTTTCCTGGGCGTTCGAGTTACTGAAGCATACCATGATGCAACCAGTCTGTGTGCTCTCCACCGTACACCTGCAGATGTTCCTGCAACATTACATTGATCTTGTGTGTGCAGAGATCCCATGGCCTGGAGAACAGCAGTTGAAGTGACTTGGTTCGCTGGCCAATAACTTGCTCACCAAGAAGTTCATAAGTTATTGGAGCAAAACTAGGCCGTTCAGGCATCATGTCCCCTCTGCCATTTAATCATGACTGATCTATATTTCTCTCCTAACCCCATTCTCCTGTCTTGCCCCCAATACCCCTGACACCCATACTAATCAAAAATCTGTCAATTTCTGTCTTCAAAATATCAATAGACTTGTTATTGTGGGTCTTGTTATTATGTATGGGAACCTGATGTGTGCATATTGGCTGGACTGGTTTCTGCATTGAAGTAGTGACCACACTTCCTAAAGGGCCTGTCCCACCAGCATGCGATTGCATGCGTCTAGCGCGACCAAACGGAAGCGGAGTTCGCGGTAAGTATGTGCAAAGTTCGTGCGTGACGTAATTTACATCAAATTCACCAATCAGCTGGGCAGGAGGCAGGCCGACTGAATTTGGACGTCGCACGGCGTCGGGCGGTGATGTCATCGCGCAACGGCACGCTGGGTGGTGACATCATCGCGCAACGCCACGTGCTAGGCGTACGCCGTCAAGACGCTGCGTACGACGTCAAGATGCTGCGTACGGCGTCGAGGCGCTGCATACGTCCGTCGAGACATTGCGTACGGCCTCAATGTGGCTGCGGGCCGACAGGCCGTTGTCGCGCGGGATTTTCGGACAGTGCAAGATTTTTGGAGCCCCGCGCGATGTCGACACCAGCCCCGCACAACTCCATACGCCTCTGCCGATCGAAGTGGGACCGGCCCCACGATACCGTACGCCTCAAGCAACCACGTTTGGTCGCGCTAGACGCATGCAATCGCATGCTGGTGAGACAGGCCCTTAAGATAATGTGTTTGCTGTAAAAATGTTTTGGAGTGATGTAAAAAATGCCATGTAAATGCAAGCTTTTTGTTTTTCAGGAGTCACATGCCTTTACGTTTCCAGAAGTAGCAGAAGATCACCATTAACTGATGGTGAGTCCACATCAACAATGTCTGTACGTTCCAGATCAGGCAACTGTGTACATACATAGGAATGAATCTTGCAGCAGCATCGCAGACTCCGACAAGGCACAGGAACATAACTTAGACATAAATTACTTATAAGTTCCACAAGAGTGAAAAGAAAAAGACTATGCAAAATAAAAACAAGGCATTTTTGCAAAACAATTAGAAAGTCCATGGAAGTTCAAGAGGTGTTCCGTTGTTGAGGTGGGATTAGGTTCAAGAACCTGATGGTTTTAGTTCAGTAGGTGTTGCTGCACCTGGTGGTGCGGGACTTCTGAACCTGCTGCCTGACAGTAGCAGTGAGTAGAGGGCACGGCGCGGATGGTGGGCATCCGTGATGATTGATGCCGCCTTCTTGTGGGGGCATCTCATGTAGATGCTTTCGATGGTGGAGAGGGCTCTGCCTGTGATGCAAACCTTTTGGATCATTTAATAATTTTATTCAATATTGCACTTGGTAATATTGGGACATTGGGCAATGTTACTGCAATTGTGTAATGGACAGCTTTTCATTTATTGGATTTATGAACTCCCCGAGGTTGACTGACAATGGATGGAGATGACACGGTGGCGCAGCAGTAGAGTTGCTGCCTTACAGCAAAATGCAGCGCCAGAGACCCGGGTTCCATCCCGACTACAGGTGCTGTCTGTATGGAGTTTGTACGTTCTCCCCGTGATCTGCGTGGGTTTTCTCCGAGAACTTCGGTTCCCTCCCACACTCCAAAGACGTACAGGTTTGTAGGTTAATTGGCTTGATAAAATGTTATATTGTCCAAGTTGGCGATATGCAGAGTACTGCCCTGCCGACTACAAAATTCAGAAGGTTCAGAAGATAATAGGTTCAGAAGACCCCCATTGCGTCTTGATAATCTGTTTGGCTCTAATGCCTGGCCCAGTGAGTCTCAAACTATGCTGATTTTTTTAATTGGATGATCCAGAATGTGCAGTGAGCTCCATCACATTATAGCACCATTTACTTGCCAGGACTCGTGGCACTGAGCTACAGGTAGGCAGGCTGGAGGTTATTCCTTGGATGGCAGCAGGGTGATAGGTGATCTTCTAAAGGTGTGTAAAATCATGAGGGGAATTGATTGGGTTGAATGCACAGAGTCTATTTCCCAGGGTTGGGTAGTCAAGAACTAGAAGGTGTAGGATTAAGGTGAGATGGCGCATCTCCACCAGAAGAAATGAATATAAAGAACATTACAGCACAGGAACAGGCACTTTGGCTCACATTGTCAATGTTGAACATGATGCCCAATTAAATGGATCTCATCCACTTGTAGTTGATCCATATTCTTCTATTCCCTGCACTTCCAGTGCCTATCTCAAAGCCTCTTAAATGGCACTATTGTATCTGCCTCCATCACCACCCCGGGCATTGCGTTCCAGACCCCCATTACTTTCCATGTTAAAAACATGTCTAGCACAGCGCCACAAGACTTTCCCCTCTTCCCCTCGAGTGTTGGACATTTCCACCTTGGGGTGGGAAAAAGTTCAGACTGTCTGCCTTATCAATGAGTCTCATAATTTTATATACTTCATAATTTTAAATACAGGTCTCCCCTCAACTTCCGACGGTCCAGAGAAATAATGTTTAACGAGGATAGGCGCTAGCCGCTCCTCAAGAGGGATTGGAATGGGGAAGAATTGGATAAAGCTAAAAAAAAGAATACACTTTAAAAAGTTCTGTTGCTGTGTGTGTGTGTGTGTGTGTGTGTGTGTGTGTTGTTGGATTTAGCAATGTGCAAATAGTGAATGAGAAGTCTAATTGTTCCTCCTTCCACAAGCCAAAATAGTTTACATTCAAGCAACATAATGTTACCACTGGTGCCTGATCAAGATTTGGATGGTTCAGATTCTTCTGACAATTCTGGAATTTGTCCCTGTGAGTCAACAAAGAAAAATATGTACATCGTGATGATTCAGACGGGACTAGGCTTCTGCTAAGTAGTACGGGAATGTGAGCACTGGAGAAATGATAAAAACAGGGAGATGGGCATATTAAGGCATTAAACAACTTTACAAGTAGACAAATCATCAATAAATTGTACCCTTGGCTCTTGAAGCAAGTATACATTGAAAAATTGGTATTGGTTTATTATTGTCACATGTACTGAGATACAGTGAAAAGCTTTTGTTTTGCGCACATGAGTACAACCAACTCGTACCCAAGTACATCGTTGCAGTGTTATAGTGTTAACACCCGCATTGCTTGGAGGGAGGGAGGCAGGGAGGGATGTGCCCGTGATGGACTGGGCTGAGTCCACCACACTTTACAGCATCTTGCGTGCTTGTGTGTTGGAATTGCTGTACCAGGACACGATGCAAGCAGTTGGGACACTTTCTACTGTTTATCTGTAAATGTTTGTTAGAGCATTCAGTCACAAACCAAATATCTTTAAACTTCTAAGAAAGTAGACGCGCTGGCATACCTTCTTCATGTTTACATCCCAGGACAGGTCAATCTATTTCTATATTGGAGAATTTTATATCCATATCCATATCCATACAACTATTCTATATCTCTCTACGTAAGAGAATTCTCTGACTTCATGACTCGGGCCAATTGAAGGCCAATGGGACTAGCCTGGAATGACAATTTGTTTGGTATGGTCAAGGTGGCCCTATAACTCTGTATAAGGATAGGTGCCCACTCATCAGTGTGGATGCAGCGGGCCCAATGGTCTGTTTCCGTTGTGTGCAACTTTAGTTTAGTTTAGAGATACATCGAGGAAACAGGCCCTTCAGCCCACCGATCCCCGCACATTAACACTATCTACACGCACTAAGGACAATTTACACATACACCAAGCCAATTAACCTACAAACCTGTACGTCTTAGGAGTGTGGGTGGAAACCAAAGATCGCAGAGAAAACCCACGGTCATGGGGAGAATGTACAAACTCCGTACTGGCAGCACCCCTAGTAGGGATCGAACCCAGGTTTCTCATGCTGCAAGCGCTGTAAGGCAGCAACTTTACCGCTGCACCACTGTGCCGCTCCTATTTATATGATTTGAGTCCTTGCTCCAGTTACATGGAGCTCTGGTGAGACCATTTCTGGAATATTGTGGACAGATCTGGTCTCCCTGTCTCAGCTGGAAGGCCGGTGAAGATTTTGAGCATGAAAGTGTATGCTGGCTCCATGATAGAGACATCAAGTCACAGAGCTGTACAGCACGGAAACAGGTGGTTCAGCACACCTTGTCCATGCTGACCTAGTTGGCATCCTGGACTAGTCCCATTTGCCTGCATTTAGGCCATATTCATCAAAATCTTTTCCTATGGGTAATAATAATAATAAATGCTTTATTGATCCCCTCAGGGAAATTCAGATATCCAGAAGCCCCCAACCAACAAGCCCACACATTCAAAATGAAAGCAGACAGAAAAATACATAAAATACAATGTGGACACTACCTGAGAGCAATAAATACTTAAAAAGACCAATAATTAACAATTTAAAAAAATGCAAAAATGCATCCCCCTACTGCTATGGTATTATAAAATCTAATGGCTGCAGGGGTGAAGGATCTCCGGAACGCTCCGTTCTACAGCGCAGGGAGAGGAGCCAGTTGTTGTTCCGAGCGCTCTTTTGACTCTCCCGAATATCATGGAGGGGATGCCCTGGTTTTCCAGGATGACCTGCACCCTGCGCCTCATACGCCTCTCAAGCACATCCATCCCAGAGTCCACTCTCCCCTCCAGCACTGAGCTATCTCGTTTAACCAGTTTGTCCAGCTTCTTGTTGTTTCTCGCACTGATGCTGTTGCCCCAGCAGCCAACAGCGTAAAAAATGACACTTGCAACCACAGTATTGTAAAACATGTACAACATATCATTACGCACATTGAAGGTTTTGAGCCTTCTGAGGAAAATGAGTCTGCTCTGGCCTTTTTTGTAGAGGGCATCAGAGTTGACAGACCAGTCCAGTTTGTTTTCAAGGTGCACTCCAAGGTATTTATATGTCTGCACCACCTCAATGTCAGCCCCTGCAGGGTGGCAGTGTGTGTGCATTTAGAATGGGCATGTATTTACTGTGTAAGTTAAGTATTGACCAAGATGTCTATCCCTTGTATTCACAGAATCACTTGACTGTAATGAAGATGATGAGATGTTACCCTTGGTGGCTCAGTCCGACTCGGATGATTCTGATATCCTGGATCACACCCCATCAAATGTCTGTCGCAGTGTATCTCAGATCGAAGAACACTCACTGGGTAAGAATAGACTGAGATAGCAGAGCAGCCATGGGGCCGAAACAACCTCGTCCTGCTATGGTTCCTTACAGTTGGGAAGACCATCCAACAAATAGTGAGTGATCTGAGGTCACTTTGGAGCAAGTACTGCCTCCAAAGTGTGTGCTCCAAAGTGCTTCAGTACAATCACAGCTGATCTGTCTCAGGTTTCAGTTCCTCCTCAACGCGTGTTCCACATTGTCATCAATCGATCCTACCCCTGCCTCTCTTTTAAATACACCTTGTGACTTGGCGTTGGGGTAAACTCCAGAGAACCATTGATCTCAGCGAGGGGAAATTCCTAAGGACTTTAGCTGGAAATGACCATCCCCTTATCTTGTAGTTGTGTTCCCTTGTCCAAGAACCCCACTGGTGGAAACCATCCTATCGACGCCCATCCTGTTGTGCCATGGCTGGGATCTTATACCCTTCAAAAATATCACTCCTCATCCTGAACTCTAAAGATCCAATTTCTGTAACAACTTGCGATAGGGCAATACTCACAGAAATTACTTCATAAATCTCTTTTGGACAAAGAGATTTGCTGGTTGCAAATAGAATTTATTCTGAGGTATAAAGCTGATACCAGTTTTAATGTGTAGGATGGAACTTCAGATGCTGGTTTAAACCGAAGATAGATACAAAATGCTGGAGTAACTCTGCGGGACAGGCAGCATCTCTGGAGAGAAGGAATGGGTGATGTTTCGAGTCGAGACCTTTCTTCAGACTAGATTCAGGGGAAACGAGAGATATAGTAGGTGAAGTAGAGAGATAAACGTAGAACAAATTAATGAAAGATATGTAAAAAAGTAACAATGCTAAAGAAAACAGGCCATTGTTAGCTGTTTGCTTGGTGAGAACGAGAATCTGGTGCGACTTGGATGGGGGATGGATGGAGAGAGGGGGGTTGTAGGGTTTACTTGGTTAGAGAAATCAAAATTGCTCCCCTGGGTCGTAAGCTGCCCAAGCGAAAATCTCCCGGTTGCCAAACACTTTAATTTCCCTTCCGATTCCTACACTGACCTTTCTGTCCTCGGTCTCCTCCATTGTCAGAGTGAGGCTAAACACAAATTGGAAGAACAGCATCTCATATTTCGCTTGGGCAGCTTACAGCCCAGATATATTAATATTGATTTCTCTAACTTCAATTAACCCCTACATTCCCACTCTCTCCATCATTTGTTCCAAATCTCCCTGCTACACCGTCTATATCTCTCGTTTCCCTTTGCCCAGACTCTGGACTGAAGAAGGGTCTTGCCCTAAACGCCACCCATTCCTTCTCTCCAGATACGCTGCCTGTCCTGCTGAGTTTCTCCAGCATTGTGTCTATAGGGTGATTTCACGAAAGGTCACTGGAGCGTAGATCCGCACCCACGTGACCGAAAATTTTAACTGGAGTACATGCGTCACGTCTGGTACATGTTAGTGAATGGGAAAACACGCACTTTCACACCCGTTAAAAACATCGAAAACGGCCCGTTTTTGAGCTGCAATTAACTGTACCAGTCGGGGAGACCGTGAGGAACAGCTACCTAAATTTACAGTCCAAAAAAAAGATAGAAACTAAGGTAAATTCAAGAGGGAGCTGAAGGTGTCAAAACAGCGGAAGTTATTAGCGGACATTTGCCGTGGAGATTTAAAGATCGAAAATATCGGGAATTATCGCGTTTGCTCGCTGCATTTCATCAAAAGTAAGGCATTATTGACTTTTTATCTTTATTCATTTGTTATATGAAAAGTATTAAAAGTTAAAAATCCGTCAGTAAAATTGCAAAATCGCCCATGGTTCTCAGGTGGGTTTTAACATGCAAAATGAAAACGCTTCTGAAGCTCCATTTACCACTTAAATAATCGTAAACTATCAATGCGTTTTGAAATAAATTTTACTGAGATGCAAGCTAAGGAATGGGAACACCATGCACGTGCAACAAGAAGAGAGTATTAAAGCAGATTTGGTTGCAGCTCAAGCATCTATAGCTCTGCAAGTTGATGGCGTTCTTGTGCACATTGTCTATCCTGCTCACAGTGGGTGCCCAATCAGGATTGTTGACATAATTCCATGCTGCAGGCTTGTCTGTGATTAGATGATAAATAAATAAATAAGTAGTTTGGGTGATTGTGCAGGCTTTAAACAAGAAACATTGAGAAATATATTTTGGCAAATAATAAAATGTCCTGCTTTTGTCCAACTAACAGCTGACAATTATCCCATGTATCAATTTATTTCAAAACGCATTGATAGTTTACGATTATTTAAATGGTAAATGGAGCTTCAGAAGCATTTTCATTTTGCATGTTAAAACCCACCTGAGAACCATGGGCGATTTTGCAATTTTACTGACGGATTTTTAACTTTTAATACTTTTCATATAACAAATGAATAAAGATAAAAAGTCAATAATGCCACTTTTGATGAAATGCAGCGAGCAAACGCGATAATTCCCGATATTTTCGATCTTTAAATCTCCACGGCAAATGTCCGCTAACAACTTCCGCTGTTTTGACACCTTCAGCTCCCTCTTGTATTTACCTTAGTTTCTATCTTTTTTTTGGACTGTAAATTTAGGTAGCTGTGCCTCACGGTCACCCCGACTGGTACAGTAAATTGCAGCTCAAAAACGGGCCGTTTTCGATGTTTTTAACGGGTGTGAAAGTGCGTGTTTTCCCATTCACTAACATGTACCGGAAGTGACGCATGTACTCCAGTTAAAATTTTCGGTCACGTGGGTGCGGATCTACGCTCCAGTGACCTTTCGTGAAATCACCCTATAGGGGGGTTGCACGTAAGGTCACTGGGTCATAGGGCTTGACGCACAGAGCCGCTCAATCCATCTGGAGGATATACATAACTTCCGGTATATGTTATTAGTGCTAGAAACGTGTACTTTCCTACCTGTTAAAATCCGACAAAATGTTGCATTTTTGCGCTGAAATAAATTGTGGAAGTCGGGGTAAGTGTGAGAGACATGTACCCAACTTCAAAATTCCAAAAGTGAAGCAAAATGAAGGTAAAGAGAAGCCAGAGCTGAAGGGACAACAGCAGCTAAAGTGCTTGGTAAACGTTGGCTGTGCAGATATCGGAATTGAAAATATTGGGAATTATTGCGTTTGTTCACTGCATTTCATCAAGTAAGGCATTGTTTGTGTTTTTTCTTGATTCCTTTGGCATCTAAAAAGTCTCAGAAGTGGTAAATCTGGCTGTAAATTTTTCTTCAGATGCGTTTTCATTTTGTATGTAAAAACCCACTTGGAACCATGGGCGATTTAAAAAATTTACAGCCAGATTTATCACTTCTGAAACATTTTAGATGCCAAAGGAATCAAGAAAAAACACAAATAATGCCTTTGTTGATGAAATGCAGTGAGCAGACGGCCAATGGTCGCCAAGCACTCTGGCTGTTGTTGTCCCTGCAGCTCTTGTTTTTATCCACCGTCATTTCGCCTCACTTTTGGAATTGTGAAGTAGGCTAAATGTCTCTCACGCTTATCCCGATTTCCATATTTATTTACAGCGCAAAAATGGACAATTTCAGCGCTGGGGGTTTAACGGGCCCGCTACACTGGACACAATGGTAAGTGCCTACCTGCAGTTCATCGCGTGTACTCCACTTGGAGTAGCCTAGCAACAGTACGGGGCCGTGAAACCTCCCGATTGCCAGTTTTAATACTTTACACCAAGTCATAGGTAAATACACACCAGTAACAGGCCCGACTGCTCAACGAGTGTCCAGAGAATGTGAAGATCCCACTTTGCACGAGTCAAGGCCGTCCGCACCGCCATGTTTTACCCCAGAGTTAGAGAAAAAAGTTTAAAAATCGGAGAAAGAAAAATGCGCCCGTCCATCCGCGCCTGCGCAGTTGGGGAAGCGACGCACAATGACGCCGCCTCTCCGCGCGTGCGCAGTGGGCCCGGGCGGGATCAGACCGCCATTGCCTCGTGTCGCCTGCTCCAGGTCAGTAGAATATGGCGCTGCCGGCACCGGCGCGCCTGGTCAACGGCCCGCCTGGTCAACGGCCCGCCTGGTCAACGGCCCGCCTGGTCAACGGCCAGCCTGGTGACCAGGACAACGCTCTCCCGTCGCCGGGCGGGAATGGCTGAATCTTAACCCAGCGGTTGTAACCCCCAACACCAGTCGCAGCTGCGGATGGGCCCGCTCCCCTCCCCTCCCGTCGCCTCCCCCCTCGCCGCCGGGGCCCCAAGCCATCTCCACGGCACCCCCACTGACCTGCCCCTCCCCCCCACTGGGGCCACAAGCCATCTCCCCCCCCCCTCACGGCACCCCCACTGGACCCCGGCCACCTTCACCTCTCCCCCCCGCCGGGGCCACAAGCCATCTTCCCCCACCCACGGCACCCCCACTGACCTGCCCCTCCCCCCACTGACCTGCCCCTCCCCCCACTGACCTGCCCCTCCCCCCACTGACCTGCCCCTCCCCCCACTGACCTGCCCCTCCCCCCACTGGGGCCACAAGCCATCTCCCCCCCCCCACGGCACCCCCACTGGACCCCGGCCACCTTCACCTGCCCCCCCCCCCCCCCCCCGCTGAGCCCTGCCACCTCCGCTGGACCCCCGCTGACTCTCCCCTCTTTTTTAGACACGTGCAGATATAGTTGAGTCTCCAAGTGACCAAATCTCCCTTTGTCCTGGACTTGGTCCGCATAAGGTTAGAAGGGAAAGAGGAGGAGGAGGAGGAGAGAGTTAATGGTGGAGAGAGATGGGAGGGGAGAGGGGGGGGGTGAGAGAGTTGGGGGGAGGGAAATAGAGAGGGGGACAGAGAGGGAGGGATGAGAGATATGGGCAGGAAAGGGAAGAGAGGGGGGGGGTGAGAGAGTGAGGGGGCGAGAGAGAAGGGTGGTGAGAGGGGGAAGAGTGTTAGAGAGCAGGTACTAATACACATTCCAACCTTTCCTTCGAAACCAAGGACCAGAAACCAGGAGAGAGGGTAAATAAAGACAGAGGCATCTCTTCACCCCTCCCTCTCTCTCTCCCCTTTCCCCTCTTTCCAAAACTCCCCACACTCATTCCCTCTCTCTTTCTCCCCCTCACTATCTCCCCCCCTCCCTATCTCCCCCCTCCCTATCTCCCCCCTCCCTATCTCCCCTCACTATCTCCCCCCCTCCCTATCTCCCCCCCCTCCCTATCTCCCCCCTCCCTATCTCCCCCCCCTCCCTATGTCCCCCCTCCCTATCTCCCCCCCTCCCTATCTCCCCCCCCTCCTATCTCACCCCCCCCTCCCTATCTCACCCCCCCTCCCTCTCTCCCCCCCCCTCCCTATCTCCCCCCCTCCTATCTCCCCCCCCCTCCTATCTCACCCCCCCTCCCTATCTCACCCCCCCTCCCTATCCCCCCCCCCTCCCTATCTCCCCTGCTGTATCTCCATCTTAGTTTAGAGATACAGCGCGAATACTGGCCCTTCGGCCCACCGAGTACGTGCCGACCAGCGATCCCCGCACACTAACACTATCCTACACACACGAGGGACAATTTACAATCTTTACCGAAGCCAAATAACCGTCAAACCCGCACGTCTTTGGAGTGCGGGAGGAAACCGGAACACCCGGAGAAAACCCACGCAGATCACGGGGAGAACGTGCAAACTCCATAAGGCAGCACCCATAGTCAGGATCAAACACGGGTCTCTGGCGCTGTGAGATAAGAACTCGGCCGCTGAGCCACCCAGTAGAGGGCGGGAGTGAAGGAGGGGGAGAAAGAGAAACTAGAGGGAGGGAGGGAGAAGGAGAGAGAGAGCCACGACAGAGGGAGCACTGCACTGTCGCGAAGGTGAATGCTTCCTAATTTCTCTCTCCCTCTCCAACCCCCCCCCCTCCACTCGATCTTGCCCATGCCAACCCAGTTGACATTTATTGGTTGGCCCTAAATTTGCCGATATTTGGGCCAAATCCCCTTTCGTTTCTCCAGTACACATTCCTGTCCATAAAACCCAGCTAGTAGTGGAAACAGGCCCTTCAGCCCAACTTCTCAAAATCCCACCCCCCCCCCCTCTCTCTCCCCTCTCTATCCAACACAATACTAACTGTCCCCCCTCCTCTCTCCCTCTCTCTCTCTCAATACTAATTCAGGTCTCGACCTGAAACGTCACCCTATTCCTTCTCTCCAGTTCCAGTTCGCTACCTGTTCCGCTGAGTTACTCCAGCTTTTTTTGTCTATCATCGAGGAAACAATTCTCCGTTTCACTCTCTCCAGGAGGGAGGGCAGGCGTTCAAACCGGGACAAAAATACAACAACAATCCCACCTAAAGCTGTAAGATCTGGGCCGGATTTACGTATAAGCTTCATAAGCTTAGGGCCTCGAGATCTAGGGGGGCCTCGGCAGGGCCGGATTTACCTATAGGCTGAAGCCTCCGGCCAAGGTGTTTTTTTCCCCAGAGTAAAAAAAATCCAGAGAAAACTACTGCGCAGTTGGGGGAAGCCGGTGACGCAGTAGCGACGCAAAATGACGCTGTCTCTCCGCGCATGCGCAGTGGGCCCGGGCAGGTTCAGATCTCCATTTGCACTCCACACAATCACCTCGATGCCTCTTGTCTAGTCCAGGTAAGTAGTGGAATATTGCGTTGCGGGAGTGCCCGTTTCACTGGGGTGGGGGGGCTGCGGCGCGGAGTCGGAGCCTCGCTGCGTGGGAGGGAAAGATAGGGATGGAGAGAGAGAGAGGGGGGGATGTGAGAGGGAAAGTGGTTTGAGACAGAAGGGGGAGAGGGAAAGGGGATTATATCGGAACAACAACCGGCTCCTCTCCCTGCCCTGTAGAACGGAGCGGTTCAGGAGATCCTTCACCCCTGCAGCCATTAGATTTTATAATTCGGACCGCTAGGCTGTAGGGGGATGCATTTTGCAATTTTTAATTTTTAACTGTTAATTATTGGTCTTTTTACGCATTTATAGCTCTCAGGTAGTGTCCACATTGTATTCTATGTATTTTCTGTCTGCGTTCGTTTTGAATCTGTGGGTTTGTTGGTTGGGAGCTTCTGGACATCTGAATTTCCCTGAGGGGATCAATAAAGTATTTATTATTATTATTATTATTATTATTATTATTATTATCTTTTATGAGATTGCAAAATTAAGGTAGGTTTTAGAGCAATTATATTTTCTCATGAATAATATCAAACATTTGTAACTGCTTTAATTCCCTTGATAACAATACTGAAAAATATGTATTCCATAGTTTGCGACTTTCATTTTGCATCATATTTTTAATGTGCACACACTAACACAGTCGATCAGTAACAGGGAATCAAATCAACACACAAAACATTTTCTAAAAAAAGGTTTTATTTACTGCAAAAACGTACAGTATTTTATTTGCAGTTTGCATGCTCCTTTAGAACATTTTACAGTACAACTTGATTATTAAAACAAGGACAGCTTCAATTCTTGATTTAAAAAAATGTATGGCCCCAATCATCAATGACCCCAAATCATCCCATTCCAACCACTCATTACTCTTGACGCAACCAAAATTATTTCTGAAATATTGGTCATAAATTTGGTGCAAAAATGCTCCAAAATAAGGCTCCGAATGCACCAGGGAGCATCTAAAACCCCAAACCCTGGACCCCGGCCACAAGAGTCTTTGAGCTTCGTGCTTGTGATATGCGCTGCGTGCACTTATTTCACATAAATTTTTTGTAATCCTGGCATGCCACCCCCCTTTTTGAAAAGCTTCGTACGGGCCTGCTAACTCATTCTTTTCCACACCTTCCCACCAGATGTCCTGCAGTCTATCACTCACCTACACCAGGGCCAAGTGGTCAATTGAACACCCATACATGGCCTGAAACATTCAGTTTCCATCTTTAATCAACAACTGGACAAATAGGACTAGCGTAGATGGGGCATTTTAGTTGGTAGGGGCAAGTTGGGCCGAGGGGCCTGTTCGCAGCTGTATAATCGATTCTATCAGCTGGGCAGAATGATCCCATTACAAAGACACTGACAATTCTCTGCTCCATCCTTGCCCCTTGAGATCTCTCTGAAATCTCTGCCCTCTCATCTTAAGCCTGTGCCCTCTAGTTTTAGAATAGCTTTGGAAAAAGACTGTGAAAATTCACTTCATCCAATTTTCGTGTACACCTCAATAATGCTATAAAGAGATAAATTCCTAGCCTATCCAATTTCTCCCCATAACTCAAGCCTGCAAATCCAGGTTACATCCTGGTGAATCTCTTCTACACTCATTCCAAATTATTAATACCAATACTAATCAATCATGTTTTGCAAACAACTCTCAACGTAAATCCCAGCCCATCCAACCTCCCCCTATAACTCAAGCTGCAAGTGCAGTAGCACCCAGATTAATCTTCTGTGATTGCTATAGCAATGGGTTTAGCCATCACCTTGCGTTGGCTTTTTGGTTTGGGTACTTTATTTAACTGTCCAGATGTGCCACTCTCTCTCACACACTGACTGCACCACCAGGGGCACGGACCACCCTGCAATCCCTGCGCCAATGAGAGGTTGCATTGTCTTGCCAGGTGGATGATTGGTGGGTGGGGAAATGGCCAGCAGGACTGACCAAGGCATGTCCTATCGCTGCCCTAGAGCACCAGAGGGTGTAGCTTTAAGGTCAGGGGAGGAAACATTTAAAAGGAGATGTGCTGGGAAAGTTTTAATACCCAGAGGGTGATGGGTGCCTGGAATGCACTTCCAAAGGTGTGTTGGAAGCAGACACGCTCATGACATTGAAGAGGCTTTTACATAGGCACATGGATATGCAGAGGATGGAGGGATATTGATTGTGTGCAGGCAGAGATTAATTTAACATAGCATCATATTCAGTATAGACCCTGTGCTGCACTGCTCTCTGTGTTATGCACTGTTACTTGACCTACATGGAGGTTCAGGCTCAGTAAATTAGTTCCTCCATCAAGAAGCTACGTC